>NC_060120.1:50367651-50670451 GCF_021461395.2 Schistocerca americana
GCTTCCTAGGATCTTCGCCGCATTCCAGTCATACCATCAGTTCTTGCCAAATGAAACCGGGGTTCATTTGACCAGTCCGCGGTTTTCCAGTCATCTACGATCCAATCGACATGATCTCGAGCCCGGGGGAGGCTCAGCGGGCAATCAGACGATGTCGTTCTGGAACCAAAATCAAGCACACCTATCATCTTCCGCAATAGCCTAGAAACGCCAAATTTCGCCGCACTGACGTAACGGATTACTGAGTTCATTTCGCGCAGTGTTGCTTGTCTGTTAGAACTGACTGCATTACACGAAAGTCGCTGCTCTCAGTCGTTAAGTGAAGGCTGTCGGCCATTGCGTTGGAGACGGTGAGGTATAATGCCTCAAATTTGGTATTCTCGGCACACTCTTGACACTGGCGATCTTGAAACACTCAATTCCCTAACGATTTCTGAAATGGGATGTCCCATGCATGTACCTCCAACCATCATAGATTGCTCGTGCTACCATAATCACGTCGGAAACCTGTCGGCTACTCCAATGCACTGTCCTTTTATACCTTGCGTATGGTATACTAGTGCCATCTTTGTATTTTCATACAGCTATACGACAACTTTTGTCAACTCAGTGTAAATCAATAGTGGCATCTGAAGTGAATTTCTATTCCATAAATTTGTTCCTCAGTTGCGATTGTTCATCTGATCAATATTTTGGAAATCTCAATTCTTTAAATAAAGAAAAATATCTTTTATTAACGCAAGGTAGAATTATACAGTTTTAAACATGACTGTTTCTCAGAAGTCGTATACAATTTTCAAACATAGGAATTATTCAGCCAACCGGTTGCAAATAACTGTTTGGTACAATTGACCTAGGTTTCGACACTTACGAAGAGTGTCTTCATCACAATGAAAATTTGAGAAACCCTAAAATTACCGTGCGAGAAGGAAGTTGTCATAATTTAGAGAGGCCCGAGTGGCCGAGCGGTTCTAGGCGCTACAGTCTAGAACCGCGAGACCGCTGCGGTCGCAGGTTCGAATCCTGCGTCGGGCCTGTTTGTGTGTGATGTCCTTAGGTTAGTTAAGTTTAAGTAGTTCTAAGTTCTAGAGGACTGATGACCTCAGAAGTTAAGTCCCATAGTGCTCAGAGCCATTTGAACCATTTTGAACCATAATTTAGAGCGGGTATGCTCAAGTCAAAAATAAAATAAAATAAAATAAAATACGCTCCAGGACGTCAGATTTATTCCTAACTGGACACACGAGACACTTTCTTTTTGTTTTAGACAACGTAGTTGTCTGGAGATAAACAGCGATTAATCTACTTATAATCAGTTAATCAAAATGACAGTCACTATCGCGTAGCTACTTACCGATCGTACACAGGCAGGGTGACGACTGCAGCGAGCGACCAAATGGTGTAAATTGCCCTGAAGATGACCTCATCGTGGGTTGAAACCGGTTGGCGGCAAAATAAATAATTCAATTTTGACTGTCATTTTGAATTATTGATTCGTGACACGGCTGGTACGTACTTCATTTTTTTTTTTTTTTTTTTTTTTTTTTTTTTTTTTTTTTTACTTCAGAATAGCTGCTGCAAATTCTGACCATTGCTTTCTCGCGATGTAGCTTTACGGTTTCTCAAAATCTTACTCTGATAAAGACATCCTTAGTACCTGGATAAACCTAGGTCAATTGCACAAAACAGTTATTTTCAACCGGTCGACTATATAACTCCTGTGTTTGGCAATTTAAAGTACATTTGGAATCTTTATCTAAATGGTAAAGACTTGAAATCCTCAGTAACAGGACGGTCACCAGCGTGTAGTAGTGTTGTTCATGTTTAGTGTCGTTCTAAGGCTTTTCAGGCTATACAACGGCCGTGAACAGCCTCAGATGTTGAGTGGTTACTGTTAAAGACATGCAGATGCCGCATACAACGTTATAAGCACGTGACCAAGTGTGAAATCAGGCCTCACTGTAGATCTCCACCCGGCCGACTGGCCTAGTTGAGCAAATCCATACTGATGCGGATTCGGATGTGGCAGCGGTCCTGTGTTGGACTTCATGAGAACATGAGGGTAGGCATGCTCGTGAATGTTTCGGTCGATAACGTTTCATGACAACAAGGGAGGATCTCTGCGCTGTGCACCATTAATTCGTAGCTTATCCTCATCTGTGTTTCATTCGAGAACAAATAACAGACTCATTCATTACATTTTATGTCATCTTTGTTTTTATTCTCACAGAATCTGCTGTTTTCACTTTTCTTCCTTGTAAGGAAAAACTTCAGATACAATTGGTTAAGCCTAACTATATTTTATTAAATAGTAATGTTGCAGAGCATGAACATGGACAAGTTCACATGAAGGATTATGCAGTTTGTTGTACGTATTTATGATAACGAACATATTTACAATTGCAAATACAGATAAATCCGTCCAACGAATAAATAAAATGAATTATGTACGTATGGATACGTCGTACCGACAACAAGGTAATTTCCTTATTACGTGTACGTTACGTCACTGTGCAGTAGTGTACTTGTTGTTGTTGTGGTCTTCAGTCCAGAGACTGGTTTGATGCAGCTCTCCATGCTACTCTATCCTGTGCAAGTTTCTTCATCTCCCAGTACCTACTGCAACCTACATCCTTCTGAATCTGCTTAGTGTATTCATCTCTTGGTCTCCCTCTAAGATTTTTACCCTCCACGCTGCTCTCCAGTACTAACTTGGTGATCCCTTCATGCCTCAGAACATGTCCTACCAACCGATCCCTTCTTCTAGTCAAATTGTGCCATAAACTCCACTTCTCCCCAATCCTATTCAATACTTCCTCATTAGTTATGTGATCTACCCATCTAATCTTCAGCATCCTTCTGTAGCACCACATTTCAAAAACTTCTATTCTCTTTTTGTCCGAACTACACTCCTGGAAATGGAAAAAAGAACACATTGACACCGGTGTGTCAGACCCACCATACTTGCTCCGGACACTGCGAGATGGCTGTACAAGCAACGATCACACGCACGGCACAGCGGACACACCAGGAACCGCGGTGTTGGCCGTCGAATGGCTCTAGCTGCGCAGCATTTGTGCACCGCCGCCGTCAGTGTCAGCCAGTTTGCCGTGGCATACGGAGCTCCATCGCAGTCTTTAACACTGGTAGCATGCCGCGACAACGTGGACGTGAACCATATGTGCAGTTGACGGACTTTGAGCGAGGGCGTACAGTGGGCATGCGGGAGGCCGGGTGGACGTACCGCCGAATTGCTCAACACGTGGGGCGTGAGGTCTCCACAGTACATCGATGTTGTCGCCAGTGGTCGGCGGAAGGTGCGCGTGCCCGTCGACCTGGGACCGGACCGCAGCGACGCACGGATGCACGCCAAGACCGTAGGATCCTACGCAGTGCCGTAGGGGACCGCACCGCCACTTCCCAGCAAATTAGGGACACTGTTGCTCCTGGGGTATCGGCGAGGACCATTCGCAACCGTCTCCATGAAGCTGGGCTACGGTCCCGCACACCGTTAGGCCGTCTTCCGCTCACGCCCCAACATCGTGCAGCCCGCCTCCAGTGGTGTCGCGACAGGCGTGAATGGAGGGACGAATGGAGACGTGTCGTCTTCAGCGATGAGAGTCGCTTCTGCCTTGGTGCCAATGATGGTCGTATGCGTGTTTGGCGCCGTGCAGGTGAGCGCCACAATCAAGACTGCATACGACCGAGGCACACAGGGCCAACACCCGGCATCATGGTGTGGGGAGCGATCTCCTACTCTGGCCGTACACCACTGGTGATCGTCGAGGGGACACTGAATAGTGCACGGTACATCCAAACCGTCATCGAACCCATCGTTCTACCATTCCTAGACCGGCAAGGGAACTTGCTGTTCCAACAGGACAATGCACGTCCGCATGTATCCCGTGCCACCCAACGTGCTCTAGAAGGTGTAAGTCAATTACCCTGGCCAGCAAGATCTCGGGATCTGTCCCCCATTGAGCATGTTTGGGACTGGATGAAGCGTCGTCTCACGCGGTCTGCACGTCCAGCACGAACGCTGGTCCAACTGAGGCGCCAGGTGGAAATGGCATGGCAAGCCGTTCCACAGGACTACATCCAGCATCTCTACGATCGTCTCCATGGGAGAATAGCAGCCTGCATTGCTGCGAAAGGTGGATATACACTGTACTAGTGCCGACATTGTGCATGCTCTGTTGCCTGTGTCTATGTGCCTGTGGTTCTGTCAGTGTGATCATGTGATGTATCTGACCCCAGGAATGTGTCAATAAAGTTTCCCCTTCCTGGGACAATGAATTCACGGTGTTCTTATTTCAATTTCCAGGAGTGTATTTATCGTCCATGTTTCACTTCCATACATGGCTACACTCCATACAAATACTTTCAGAAATGAGTTCCTGACACTTAAATCTATACTAGATGTTAACAAATTGCTCTTCTTCAGAAACGCTTTCCTTGGCATTGCTAGTAAACATTTTATATCCTCTCTACTTCGACCATCATCAGCTATTTTGCTCCCCAAATAGGAAAACTCGTTTACTTCTTTAAGTGTCTCATTTCCTAATCTAATTCCCTCAGCATCACCCGACTTAATTCGACTACATTCCATTATCCTCGTTTTGCTTTTGTTGATGTTCATCTTATATCCTCCTTTCAAGACACTATCCATTCCGTTCATCTGCTCTTCCAAGTCCTTTGCTGTCTCTGACAGAATTACAATGTCATTGGCGAACCTCAAAGTTTTTATTTCTTCTCCATGGATTTTAATACCTACTCCGAATTTTTCTTTTCTTTCCTTCACTGCTTGCTCAATATACAGTTTGAATAACATTGGGGAGAGACTACAACCCTGTCTCATTCCCTTCCCAACAATTGCTACCCTTTCATGTCCCTCGACTCTTATAACTGCCATCTGGATTCTGTACAAATTGTAAATAGCCTTTCGCTCCCTGTATTTTACCCCTGACACCTTCAGAATTTGAAAGAGAGTATCCCAGTCAACATTGTCAAAAGCTTTCTCTAAGTTTACAAATGCTAGAAACGGAGGTTCGCCTTTCCTTAATCTTTCTTCTAAGATAAGTCGTAGGGTCGGTATTGCCTCACGTGTTCCAATATTTCTACAGAATCCAAACTGATCTTCTGCGAGGTCGGCTTCTTCCAATTTTTCCATTCGTCTGTAAAGAATTCGCATTAGTATTTTGCAGCTGTGACTTATTAAACTGATAGTTTGGTAATTTTCACATCTGTCGACTCTTGATTCCTTTGGGATTGGAATTATTATATTCTTCTTGAAGTGTGAGGGTATTTCGCCTGTCTCATACATCTTGCTCACCAGATGTTATAGTTTTGTCAGGACTGGCTCTCCCAAGGCTGTCAGTAGTTCTAATGGAATGTTATCTACTACCGGGGCCTAGTTTCAACTCAGGTCCTTCAGTGTTCTGTCAAACTCTTCATGCAGTATCCCTTGTATAGACCCTCTATATACTCCTTCCACCTTTCTGCTTTCCCTTCTTTTCTTAGAACTGGATTTCCATCTGAGCTCTTGATATTCATACAAGCGGTTCTCTTTTCTCCAAATGTCTCTAATTTTCCTGTAGGCAGTATCTATCTTACCCCTAGTGAGATAAGCCTCTATATCCTTACATTTGTCCTCTTGCCATCCCTGCTTAACCATTTTGCACTTCCTGTCGATATCATTTTTGAGACGTTTGTATTCCGTTTTGCCTGCTTCATTTACTGCATTTTTTTATTTTCTCCTTTCATCTACACTCCTGGAAATGGAAAAAAGAACACATTGACACCGGTGTGTCAGACCCACCATACTTGCTCCGGACACTGTGAGAGGGCTGTACAAGCAATGATCACACGCACGGCACAGCGGACACACCAGGAACCGCGGTGTTGGCCGTCGAATGGCGCTAGCTGCGCAGCATTTGTGCACCGCCGCCGTCAGTGTCAGCCAGTTTGCCGTGGCATACGGAGCTCCATCGCAGTCTTTAACACTGGTAGCATGCCGCGACAGCGTGGACGTGAACCGTATGTGCAGTTGATGGACTTTGAGCTAGGGCGTATAGTGGGCATGCGGGAGGCCGGGTGGACGTACCGCCGAATTGCTCAACACGTGGGGCGTGAGGTCTCCACAGTACATCGATGTTGTCGCCAGTGGTCGGCGGAAGGTGCGCGTGCCCGTCGACCTGGGACCGGACCGCAGCGACGCACGGATGCACGCCAAGACCGTAGGATCCTACGCAGTGCCGTAGGGGACCGTACCGCCACTTCCCAGCAAATTAAGGACACTGTTGCTCCTGGGGTATCGGCGAGGACCATTCGCAACCGTCTCCATGAAGCTGGGCTACGGTCCCGCACACCGTTAGGCCGTCTTCCGCTCACGCCCCAACATCGTGCAGCCCGCCTCCAGTGGTGTCGCGACAGGCGTGAATGGAGGGAGGAATGGAGACGTGTCGTCTTCAGCGATGAGAGTCGCTTCTGCCTTGGTGCCAATGATGGTCGTATGCGTGTTTGGCGCCGTGCAGGTGAGCGCCACATGCAGGACTGCATACGACCGAGGCACACAGGGCCAACACCCGGCATCATGGTGTGGGGAGCGATCTCCTACACTGGCCGTACACCACTGGTGATCGTCGAGGGGACACTGAATAGTGCACGGTACATCCAAACCGTCATCGAACCCATCGTTCTACCATTCCTAGACCGGCAAGGGAACTTGCTGTTCCAACAGGACAATGCACGTCCGCATGTATCCCGCGCCACCCAACGTGCTCTAGAAGGTGTAAGTCAACTACCCTGGCCAGCAAGATCTCCGGATCTGTCCCCCATTGAGCATGTTTGGGACTGGATGAATCGTCGTCTCACGCGGTCTGCACGTCCAGCACGAACACTGGTCCAACTGCGGCACCAGGTGGAAATGGCATGGCAAGCCATTCCACAGGACTACATCCAGCATCTCTACGATCGTCTCCATGGGAGAATAGCAGCCTGCATTGCTGCGTAAGGTGGATATACACTGTACTAGTGCCGACATTGTGCATGCTCTGTTGCCTGTGTCTATGTGCCTGTGGTTCTGTCAGTGTGATCATGTGATGTATCTGACCCCAGGAATGTGTCAATAAAGTTTCCCCTTCCTGGGACAATGAATTCACGGTGTTCTTATTTCAATTTCCAGGAGTGTATTAAATTCAATATTTCTTCTGTTACCCAAGTATTTCTACTAGCGCTCGTCTTTTTACTTACTTGGTCCTCTGCTGCCTTCACTACTTCATCCCTCAAAGTTACCCATTCTTCTTCTACAGTATTTCTTTCCCCCATTCCTGTAAATTATTCCCTTATGCTCTCCCTGAAACTCTGTACAACCTCTAATTTAGTCAGTTTATCCAGGTCCCACCTCCTTAATTTCCGACCTTTTTGCAGTTTCTTCAGTTTTAATCTACAGCCCTTAACCAATAGATTGTGGTCAGAGTCTACATCTACCCCTGGAAATATTTCTTCCCCCTACTTATACCTCCCGAGGAGATCACGAATGTAAAATTAGAGAGATTAGAGCGCGCACGGAGGCTTTCAGACAGTCGTTCTTCCCGCGAACCATACGCGACTGGAACAGGAAAGGGAGGTAATGACAGTGGCACGTAAAGTGTCCTCCGCCACACACCATTGGGTGGCTTGCGGAGTATCAATGTAGATGTAGATGTAGAAATGTCTTACAATTTAAAACCTGGTTTCTAAATCTCTGTCTTACCACTATATAATCTGTCTGAAACCTGTCAGTATCTCTAGGCTTCTTCCATGTATACAACCTTCTTTCATGAATCTTAAACCAAGTGTTAGCTATGATTAAGTTGTGCTCTGTGCAAAATTCTACCAGGCGGCTTCCTCTTTCATTTCTTATTCCTAATCCATATTCACCTACTACGTTTCCTTCTCTCCCTTTTCCTACTGCCGAATTTCAGTCACCCATGACTATTAAATTTTCGTCTCCCTTCACTATCTGAATAATTTCTTTTATTTCATCATACATTTCTTCAATGTCTTCCTCGTCTGCAGAACTAGTTGGCATATAAACTTGTACTACTGTAGTAGGCGTGGGCTTCGTGTCTATCTTGGCCACAATAATGCGTTCACTATGCTGTTTGTAGTAGTTTACACGCACTCCTATTTTTTATTCATTATTAAACCTACTCCTGCATTACCCCTATTTGATTTTGTATTTATAACCCTGTATTCGCCTGACGAAAAGTCTTGTTCCTCCTGCCACCGAACTTCACTAATTCCCACTATATCTAACTTTAACCTATCCATTTCCCTTTTCAAATTTTCTAACCTACCTGCCAGATTAAGGGATCTGACATTCCACGCTCCGATCCGTAGAATGCCAGTTTTCTTTCTCCTGATAACGACATCCTCTTGAGCAGTCGCCGCCCGGAGATCCGAATGGGGGACTATTTTACCTCCGGAATATTTTTCCCAAGAGGACACCATCATCATTTAACCATACAGTAAAGCTGCATGCCCTCGCAGTACCAGCACAGCGAGGCCGTTTTGGTTAGTGTTACATGGCCTGATCAATCAATCATCCAGACGTTGCCCCTGCAACTACTGAAAAGGCTGCTGCCCCTCTTTAGGGACCACACGTTTGTCTGGCCTCTCAACAGATACCCCCCCGTTGTGGTTGCACCTACGGTACGGCTTTCTGTATCGCTGAGGCACGCAAGCCTCCCAACCAACGCCAAGGTCCATGGTTCATGGGAGTGAGTAGTGTACTACCAAGATAATAATACTCTTATATCTCTCCTATCAAGCGCTAGTCGTATGGGACAGTTGAAATTCTGCATGGCATTACAGTACTACTGAACCCATCAATCCCTTAATTACACGACAGTCGTGGGATCTCGACAACCTGAGCAGCAATATAGTAGAACAATAAACCGTAGCCCAATAGACCATGATTTTGCCGATGTCTGATTGCGACACTTTCTAGTATACGTTTAATCTTAACACATGAGGCAGAACATGAGCTCACGAACAACCAACATTCAAATACGGTTGCTGAATGAGAAACATGCTGCGTAATACACTGAAGCGCCAAAGAAACTAGTATAGGTATGCGTAATCAAATACAGATATAAGTAAGGACGCAGAATACGGCGCTGCGTTCGGAAACGCCTAGGTAAGACAACAAGTGTCTGGCGCAGTCGTTATGTCGGATACTGCTGCTACAATGGCAGTTTCTCAAGATTTAAGTAAGTTTGAACGTGCTGTTATAGTCGGCGCAAAGACGATGGGACACAGCATCTCCGAGGTAGCAATGAAATGGAGATTTTCTCGTACAACCATTTCACGAGTGTACCGTGAATATCAGGAATCCAGTAAAACATCAAATCTCCGGCATCGCAAAGACCGGAAAAAGATTCTGCGACGACTAAAGACATAACAGAAGTGCAGCCCTTCCGCAAACTGCTGCAGATTTCACATTTCGTTGTTGGGCCATGAACAAGTGTCAGTGTGCCAACCATTCAACGAAACATCATCGATATGGGCTTTCCGAGCCGAAGTCGAACTCGTGTACCCTTGACGGCTGCACGACACAAGGCTTTACGCCTCGGCTGGGCCAGTCAACACCGTTGTTGGACTGTTGATAACTGCAAACATGTTGCCTGGTCGAACGACTCTCGTTTCAAATTCTATCGAGCTGATGGACGGTAGGGGCATGGAGACAACCTCATAAATCCGTAGACCCTGCATGTCAGCAGTGGTATGTTCAAACTGTGGAGGCTCTGTAATGATGTGGGGCGTGTACAGTTGGGGTCAGAGGCGATCCCTGATATGTCTACATACGACTCTCGGGTGATACGTAAGTAAGCATCCTACAAAAAACTATCACCTGCATCCATTCATGTCCATTGTGCATTCCGACGGACCTAGGCAATTGCAGCAGGACAATGCGACACCTCACACGTGTAGAACTGGTACAGAGTGGCTTCAGGAACACTCTTCTGAGTTTAAACACTTCCGCTGGCCATCACACTCCCCAGACATGAATGTTATTGATCATATTTGGGATGCCTTGCAATCCTACTGTTCAGAAGAGATCTCCAACCTCTCGTACTGTTTACAGATTTATGTACGGCTCTGCAGGATTTATGGTGTCACTTCCCTCCAGCAGTACTTCAGACATTAGTCGAGTCCAGCCCACGTCGTGTAGCGTCACTTCTACGTTCCTTCGGGGGCCCTACATGATATTAGGCAGGAGTACCACTTTCTTTGGCTCTTCAGTGTATTTACATATATACTGACATCACTCTTAACTACTTTTTGTGATTGCGCTTTAATGCTAATGATCTGCATCCAGGTAGTGTACTTCGTGCGGTTTTGACGTTTGTTGCATTCAGCCTACATGCTGTTGCAGTTATAATGTCTAGGAGTGTACATAACCCCACAGTTGTAATATGTAACAACGTAGAAGTGGAATGATTAGAACGTGTAAATACACTCCGGGAAATGGAAAAAAGAACACATTGACACCGGTGTGTCAGACCCACCATACTTGCTCCGGACACTGCGAGAGGGCTGTACAAGCAATGATCACACGCACGGCACAGCGGACACACCAGGAACCGCGGTGTTGGCCGTCGAATGGCCCTACCTGCGCAGCATTTGTGCGCCGCCGCCGTCAGTGTCAGCCAGTTTGCCGTGGCATACGGAGCTCCATCGCAGTCTTTAACACTGGTAGCATGCCGCGACAGCGTGGACGTGAACCGTATGTGCAGTTGACGGACTTTGAGCGAGGGCGTACAGTGGGCATGCGGGAGGCCGGGTGGACGTACCGCCGAATTGCTCAACACGTGGGGCGTGAGGTCTCCACAGTACATCGATGTTGTCGCCAGTGGTCGGCGGAAGGTGCGCGTGCCCGTCGACCTGGGACCGGACCGCAGCGACGCACGGATGCACGCCAAGACCGTAGGATCCTACGCAGTGCCGTAGGGGACCGCACCGCCACTTCCCAGCAAATTAGGGACACTGTTGCTCCTGGGGTATCGGCGAGGACCATTCGCAACCGTCTCCATGAAGCTGGGCTACGGTCGCGCACACCGTTAGGCCGTCTTCCGCTCACGCCCCAACATCGTGCAGCCCGCCTCCAGTGGTGTCGCGACAGGCGTGAATGGGGGGACGAATGGAGACGTGTCGTCTTCAGCGATGAGAGTCGCTTCTGCCTTGGTGCCAATGATGGTCATATGCGTGTTTGGCGCCGTGCAGGTGAGCGCCACAATCAGGACAGCATACGACCGAGGCACACAGGGCCAACACCCGGCATCATGGTGTGGGGAGCGATCTCCTACACTGGCCGTACACCACTGGTGATCGTCGAGGGGACACTGAATAGTGCACGGTACATCCAAGCAGTCATCGAACCCATCGTTCTACCATTCCTAGACCGGCAAGGGAACTTGCTGTTCCAACAGGACAATCACGTCCGCATGTGTCCCGTGCCACCCAACGTGCTCTAGAAGGTGTAAGTCAACTACCCTGGCCAGCAAGATCTCGGGATCTGTCCCCCATTGAGCATGTTTGGGACCGGATGAAGCGTCGTCTCACGCGGTCTGCACGTCCAGCACGAACGCTGGTCCAACTGAGGCGCCAGTTGGAAATGGCATGGCAAGCCGTTCCACAGGACTACATCCAGCATCTCTACGATCGTCTCCATGGGAAAATAGCAGCCTGCATTGCTGCGAAAGGTGGATACACACTGTACTAGTGCCGACATTGTGCATGCTCTGTTGCCTGTGTCTATGTGACTGTGGTTCTGTCAGTGTGGTCATGTGATGTATCTGACCCCAGGAATGTGTCAATAAAGTTTCCCCTTCCTGGGACAATGAATTCACGGTGTTCTTATTTCAATTTCCAGGAGTGTATGTTGTTCCATCGCATTTGCACTACATTAAGTGTAGTAAAATTATTTACCCGCTGATAGAGTGACACGTTTTTCTGATGTACTCTTTTTCTCCTTTAAATTCTCGCGACTTACTGAAACGGGTTTTCCGGCGACATGACGATGAGCTGTCCCGTGGAATTAGTGTCCTCCTTTTTGTAATTAGTGTCCTCTTTTTGCTCTCCGCTCATGCAGAGCAGCCGTATCGCGAAAGCATAATGTCAGGATGTGGGACGTAATCAGGCGAAGCATCTCTTCCCTTAGGTACTTTGGGAACCCAACATCAAAGAGCTCGACTGAACAATTATCGTTACACATAATGAGCTTCCTTCAGGGCGCTTCATTTGTTCCCGACGACCACCGGTTTTTATTATTACGATCTAAGCTAATACGCGACTCTCTCTTGAAATGAGGTGCCCAGCGGCACCGCCTTCAGTGGTAGCCGTCGCAAGGAGTATCTGAGATAATTCCTCCGAAGCCTTCTGCAACGGGAGCTCTCTCGTCTTTGAATAAATAAATGTAAATTCCAGTTGTTACATTGCAAATGGATGAATTCCTTAAAATTTTCGTTTCGCCTCATACTCGAAACTAATACTCGTACTTCCCTTAGAGATGTGATTCGTTCAGTGCAGCTAAATGAAAGCTTGTTTGTATTGTGCCATACGCATATAGCTCCTCTGTATTTATGAAGCCAGCGTTTTCGAATTAATGATTGATTTATATAATAGTTACAGATTTTTTAATACATTACAGTTTATTTATATTCTCCTGTTGTTAGATGAGAAACAACGTTGTGAAGTTAAATTACTATTTGTATTTAACACCAAGGGAAACAAAAACTATAATGTAGTATCAAACAGGTAATTATAATTCGACGCAGTTATTATACAGAAAAATAAACGTATTACAGGCCACTGAGGGCGCTTCACAAGCAGAAAGAAACAAAGTGCGCATAGCACGACACAGCAAACAAACCACATCTCTAAGAATACATAAGCAACTACATAACCACGGAAACCTTTTTTTTCGTTTGTGTTACTATTAATGAGAAAAGTGGTGTATATAGTGTTCATGATTACGTGAGGCAGCGACATTTGATACGTGCAGCGAGGCAGCTTAACGATATATCATTCCTAGCTATGGATAAAACGTTTGACGGAAGCCTATATTGAACTCTGAGTGTTTTGCGGCTTCCGACACCTGTTGAGTTCACAGGTAGCGTTTTGTGAGGTAATGTTTTGATCTGTCTACACCGTGAATTTATTTATACGTAATTTCTGCATAAGAGTTCAAAACTGAAAGAGACGGAAGTGACGGAACTCGTACTCCTGTTAAGAAGTTATGAATTTAGGAAAGCAAGTCAAAGATCACTACAAACCTTTATCAGCGGCATTCACTATTTTGATCGTTGAGCAACGAGGAAAAAGAGACAAATGCAGACATTTTCTTGTGCGTATCGTTAAAAAACCATGAAATCTCCCAAATAAATTTTGCATTAATGACATATCATGTGGTGAAACTCAAAATTTCCACAACATTTACCAAATATCTAAGATGTTAATATTTAAAACTTTCTGGTTAGTAAGTCGTGACCGAAAACATTTTTATGGTTAATTTCCGTCCACAGGTGACATCTTCATAGCGTAGCATGACACGGTGTGTAGGTCTCGAACGCTTGCCCACTCCTAAAGACGTCACCTACTAACGAGAATGAAACGTAGGCTTTACCAAGAACTCCTATTTGACCATGGGTTAACAACCCCAATAATTTTAGTAAATTAAACATCTCCGGTCGTTGGATCAAAAATCTTACGACTGTTCCAACTGTGATAGTTTCCGGTTGAAACTAGAAGTACTTTTCCTTTTGCCTTAATAACGTTCTCTTGGTACAAACATAAAATTTAATGCAACAATAAAGTTTTAAATTTTTAATAAGTTCCACTATAAGAGAAATACAGTATCGTGAGTTGTGCTCGGCTAGTTCAGATGATAGAGCACTGGCCCGCAAAAGGCAAAGGCCCTTGGTTCGAGTCCAGGTTCGGCACACATTTTTAATCTGGCAAGAAATTTCACATTTTCGCACCCTGTGCTGCAGGTTAAAAATTTCGTTGTGGAATCAGAATATTTTTTTACTTTTAGTCAGAGAGGTTTCATTGAACTTACGGCATCGTCAAAAGATTTTATTTTCTTTCTTGTCGGAACGTGCTGTGGTTTTTGTGGTTTTATGTATTTTGCATCACAGCTATTTCTCTTTCACAGTTTTTCATTGTTTCTGGCTTCCCCATTGTCTTCGTTATGAAAATTTCAGCTTTAGACTTGCACTGTGCCAACGTTTTGTAACCAAACATGGACACAAGAGTGAGCTTTGCAGGCTTTCAAATAAATTGATGAAAAGATGGTGTGGTGGCCCTCAACTACGTACCCTCCGACTCAACCTTTAAATATTAAAAGTTTTGACTGGCTTCGTTGTCTAGAGGCTAGGGTACGTAGTTGCTGCATTACAGGCCAAATACTGCTGAGTCTACAGTATACGATAAGAATACACACGTGAATCGAATGGTCGAAGGTTTCTGTCACTCGGCAATTGCGCGTTATGAATGTAACATGCAAATTTATAAGTGAAACATTGCAATTAAATAAAATCTGCAGGTACTATCTTAACTACTATAATTGATGAGTACGAGAGTAGAAGTAATTTTGAGGATGTGGCATATTTCTGCAAAACACTTATTGGTGTCGATTATCCAGCAATTGAATAAAATATAACTTGAATAACATGGAAACAATAGATTCCTACTCCATGTAATTAGTTACGAACAACAACAACATAACTCGCGAGATATTCATTTCCGAATGCATACTGCGTCTTCACTGCAGAAGCCACGGAAATCACTCAAGAGCACAGGTCGGCACTCCGAAATATTTCTATCCTCCGCGACCACGCACAAACTGCCCCACTGTCCAAGCCTTTCCGTCGACTCCGCTTCCATCGCCTCCAGCACTTGCCGTGTCCTGTGCCGTACTTTCCCCCATGCTGCACTGCCCCGAAATGCCCATGTCCTCTCTCCCAAACTCGCTTCCATCCAATCTCCCCCTATTCACGAGCTCTGTGATTGCCTAGAGCGCTCGCACCAAGTCTTCAAGCCAATGCATTTACACAAACACATTTAAGCACATTCAAAATACTGGATTTACATTTAAATACTTGAAATTAAATAGATATTCCCATGGCTGCACCATAAACACGCTCTAACACATATTATTAAATACATAAACAGTTTAAACAAATGTATATCAAAGGAATAGCAACAAAAGGTAGGCCAGTAGCCTAATGTTTCTGTGGTTTCTAAAACACAGTAAATAGTTAAGCAATTTCTTCATGAATAGTACATATCGGATATAAACAAAGGGCATAGATGAATAGCTGGCAGCAGTGGCCGAGCAGATCTATGCGCTTCAGTCCGGAACCAGGCGGCTGCTAGGATCGCAGGTTCGAATCCTGCCTCAGGCACGGATGTGTGTGATGTCCTTAGGTTAGTTAGGTTTAAGTAGTTCTTAGTCTAGGCGACTACAGAGCACTGTGTCTTCAGGCCACAAGTGGCCCATCGGGACAATCCGACCGCCGTGTCATCCTCAGCTAAGAACGCGGATAGGAGGGGCGTGTGGTCAGTGCACCACTCTCCTGGTCGTTATGATGGTTTTCTTTGACCGGAGCCGCTGCTATTCAGTCGAGTAGGTCCTGAATTGACATCACGAGGCTGAGTGCAACCCGAAAAATGGCGACAGTGCATGACGGCCAAGATGGTCACCCATCCAAGCACCGGCCACGTCCGATAGCGCTTAACTTCGGCGATCCGACGGGAACCAGTGTATCCAGTGCGGCAAGGACGTTGCCACAGAGGACTGATGACCACAGATGTTACGTCCCATAGTGCTTAGAGCAATTTGAACCATAGATGAATAAATATATTTGTAAGCATGCAGCTACCGTTTTTTCGTGTAACTGTGGAGTACTTATGACCTGACGCGTTCGATAGTAATCGGCCACTTTAACCTCCAACAGCTCATGCAAAATTTAAATTACATGCCTGTTATTTATACCAATTTATGTTTACACTAATAGCTTTCTAAAGTCACGTAAATTTACGAAATCGGTGAAGCGTTTGTATTTAGGATATTCATTGCTGGGTGTTACTTGTATAATTTACAGTCAGATACTAAACTTTAATAAAGATATTGAAAATCTGATTACACCATCAGAATGGTCATGCAAATAATAGTAATGTGCATGTTTCTTTTTGGGGTATCATGATTCATTGGGCTGCTATTAATTTCTATACAAACTGTGCAATGTCTGCCATTAAGGTTTCACAAAGCCCGCCATCTTTGGCCCTCCCGGCACACAGCGTCACCAATGAATTCCCAGCCACATGCTTGAAGGACCACGTGGTCTGGCTGTTGTGCGGCATCACGCGCTTGTTAACAAGCCGCACCCTGCCGACCGGCCCGAGTGGCGACCGCCAACGCCTAACTTAGAACATTATTAGGGCGCCATGACTCACCCATTACCTCACACACTTCCACTTATTAACATTGTGGCTTGCCAGAATGTTCAGAAGTAGCACCCTTCAATTCATACAAGTACATACAAACAAATTTCAATGAACAGAACTAGATGATTAAACGCCAGGCCTATGGTGTTTTCAAGATCTTTGTAGTGGTGTGCGCTACAGTCGCAGATTCGAATCCTGCCTCTGGCAACGCCTAACTTAGAACATTATTAGGGCGCCGTGACTCACCCATTACCTCACACACTTCCACTTATTAACATTGTGGCTTGCCAGAATGTTCAGAAGTAGCACCCTTCAATCCATACAAGTACATACAAACAAATTTCAATGAACAGAACTAAATAATTAAACGCCAGGCCTAGAGCGTTTTCAAGATCTTTGTAGTGGTGTGCGCTACAGTCGCAGATTCGAATCCTGCCTCTGGCATGGATGTGTGTGATGTCCTTCGGTTGGTTAGATTTAAATAGTCCTAAGTTCTAGGGGACTGATGCCCTCAGACGTTAAGTCCCATAGTGCTCACAGCAATTTGAACCATTTTTTTTTAGTGGCGTGGTAGCAACATTAATTTTGAAATAACTTAAACTACCACAAATTATGAACCAAACGGCATTTTAGTTAAATGCCTGCATTTCAGTTTTTCCAAACAAACATGAATTTCGAAATAAACTAACACAAATTTATGAACGACATGGCATTTTAAATAAATGCCTGCATTTCAGTTACGCATAATCAGTTTTTTTGGACAAGATATAAAATTTTTAAATGCACTTTCACTTACGTGCAATTTTGTAAGCACTTTTTGTGCCACTCACTCAGTACTAAGGCTCCTTCATGCACTAATTTTTTCCGTCGCACAGCACACACTCACACGGATTTTAGCAAGAAGTAATGATCAACTCACATCAGTCTTTTGACGAAGTGCCTCGTAGAAATCGTGTCTACCTCTGAATTCTGGGTTCCACCGTTTAACGTGAAAAATCTGTCTACAACGAAAACCAAAACTAGAAACCCCTCAACAAACCATTTACCAAAACCAATCAGAATCCTCGCTAAATATTCCCTCCAGCGGAAACGATACTTTGTTCCTAAAGTCACAAGGTAAACAACTGAACCACAGTAAACTCAGATTCCCATAAATTCTGCTTAATTGACTTTATTCGATCCTTCCTACCTCCACACACCAAAAAATGCGTGCGCATACAATCACAATTTCAATACCCTTCAAACTGACCACTAAATTCTGTGCCACACTTTTATACAAAGCATAAATCAATGCATATTTTACTAAAATCCGCAGGGTCACTGACCTCCGCGCACCCTCAGAGCCTAAGCTTCCCTGTCTTCCACACATACAGTGCCACAATAAACTAAAAAATTACTAATGAATCGTCAAATAAACATATAAATTATCCCTCCAAAACTACTACCACTTATTACAGGTTAGAACAGCTTTTCACTTCTGCCCTTTTTCTGTATACCCTTAGTAATTTTAAACTTCTCTCGTTTCCACATATGCGGCAGTAACGACCGTAATGTTCGACTGTACCAACGCCAATCAGTCACACTAAAATCACACACCTCCTTCATATACTAATTTGTGAAACTTCATTACAGAAACTCTCCCCGTCCACACTATTTACTTCAGCGGTCTCTAAATTTTCTGATAGGTCTTCCACACATTTCTCTGATTGACTACCCACATCATGCAAAACTTTACTGTTTTTCATCTCCAAAATAGCGACACTTGCAGCTTCAACAAAATTACATGTCAATTCATTGTTAAAGACTTTATCTTCCTGAAGTAATACATCGATGCTTAAGCCATCATCACCAAAAATATTCATGTCAGCAACCTTATCTGCTTATACACCATAAAAACACTAAAAAAATTCACATCAGAAACCTTAGTTTCCTCCGTCGACAAATTAACTTTACGTGATTCATACACAACTTTATCCTCCGCCTCCAAATCACACAAATTGCTGCTACCTTGTACAATTTTGGGACTTGCAGACTTGCTACATTCCGCTGTGATCGGACAAAAGTCAGCACACACTGCCATTTCTACACTCTTTTCATCCAGTTTAACCCCCGATCCTACTTTACATACATTCTCACATTCATACTCTGACAAACGGTTTAGATCCACACATTTATCAACAAGTTTCGTTTCGCCTTCACTCGTGACTAGAAACGCGTAAATTCCTTCCTCGAAAGTATCAATACCAGTAGCTTTTACATCATTACATAAATTACCATTACTCTGTTCCTTTAAACAGAAATCGTCTATCTCCGCTGATACATTTTGAACTTCAACTGCTGGCGAGACCAGTGCTAAGTCTCCTTTAGTACCATTGACGCTTTCCGCCGAAACACAATCACTCTCACTTGCTGCTGGCGGGACCAAAGCTACTCCGCCTTCACTAACATAGACGCATTCGCCGATTCACAAATACTTGCTACTACGACACTTTCCTTACTGCAATTGCTACCATTTGCTAATACCTCTTCAGAACTCTCTACACAATTTACTTTCACAAAATTTATCTCTTCTTTAACTTATTTTTGAACCGCTGAATCTTTCCCTTCATCACCATTCACACACTCATTCATTACACATTCATAGCTTACATCATTCCCGCAAATTTATTCACATCACTTTTACTTAAATCTCTCACAAATCCGTGCTTCCGTCCGCAGTTCGTGGTCGTGCGGTAACGTTCTCGCTTCCCACGCGCGGGTTCCCGTGTTCGATTCCCGGCGGGGTCAGGGATTTTTTTCTGCCTCGTGATGACTGGGTGTTGTGTGATGTCCTTAGGTTAGTTAGGTTTAAGTAGTTCTAAGTTCTAGGGACTGATGACCATAGATGTTAAGTCCCTTAGTGCTCAGAGCCATTTGAACCATTTTCTGTGCTTCCGCCGTTCGCGCCTGCTGTTAATGAAAGAGCCACCCATATAGACTTCGCCTGTAACATACTCCATATTACATATTTGTTGCCTTGCTCCAGACCTATCAACATTTCTACCATTACCATTGTCTCCAGTCCTTTTCATCGCCGGTTTAGATCACCATCCCCGGACCTGAGATGTGGCGAACATCAGTTTTCCGACCAGTTGTTACGCGACTGCACTTCACGTGAATTTCCACATCAAATCTGCATTCTTTACTTGGATCCCGTTCACTGAAGTTATCACTTCTATTCGTTCTACGACCATTGTGCTCATTTCAGGTATTATCTCCCCGAGAATTCCTTTGATTTCTCTCACGATTATTATTTTGGAGATGATTATTTGTATTCCCATTTTGATAACTACTGCCCAGTTTGCTCTGAGGTTTGAACTTCAAAGCCCTCTCTAATTTTTTTTTACAAATTCTAGAAATATGTCCACGGAATCACATGGACTGTGGACAAAATTCCACTGCAAATCTTCGGGTAATCGCCATTTTAAAGTGGTGATTTCCGTTAAAACCCCCAACGGATATTTCACATGCATAATATGGCCAAGTTCGCGCTTGCAAAAATCTCTCATCGTTCCGTTTAAAAATTCATTTTGGATCTGCCTCTGTTTTGCCTCATTTCAGAATTTATTCAAAAAACTCTTTTCGAGCTCTCCGTATGATTTGCACGAACTACATTTAACATTTTCCCAGGACTGTGGGTCTCCCTCCAAAAGCCGTTTAACATATTTTATTTTTGCTTTGTCCGACATGCCGTGAACTAAAGCGTACCTACATGCAACCAAGAAATTTACTGGGTAGTTCTTCCGTCATGTGTGTAACATTTCACAGATCCACTTTTTGCCTAAGGGATATTTATAACCGCCGAGGCCTGTTGGGAGGGTAACGAATTTAAGCCACTTTTTATGTGGTGAATTTGTTTTTTAAACTCATTTTCACTAGTAATACTGGACTCTATTTTATCTTTAATGTGGTCCATTTCTTTCTCCCTCTCATCTACACGATTGCCAATGTCACTAATTGCTAAATTTATATCGCTTTCACGAGCATCTTGCGCTTTTATACAGTCGCGTACCTTGCTCCCAAGTTCCGGCTGTATCTTATCCATTTTTTCTCCAAGGTCTTTTTCCACTGATTCGATTTTCAATTTTAGTATTACAACTTCGTCTGTAATTTTTCCCTTACCCACTCGGACACATTTTAATTTATCATCTATTGCTTGTTCAACGTTACCCATAATTTTATCCACTTCCTTCTTCACAGCAGAAACTATTTCAGTTTGCATTGTACCAATATCAGTCCGAATTGTATCCGTAACTCTTTGCAGTGTGCCCATACCTGTTCGCAATGTACCCATATCTTTTCGAACTGCACTGATATTATTTGCCATTCCCTGGTTCATTTGCATTAGCTGAGACATCATATTTCCCCCACATTCATTCCCCTTGCCTGAATTCCTACTAGTTACAGTTTCGCGCTCTGATTTCGGACTAACCTGCTCACTTCCTTTTAAGAGTTACACGTACTAGGTGACTGTTTTATATTCGCGAGATCTGTAAGTGGAGCTTGAATTTCAGGGTCACACATTGTCTCAGTATTTGCACAGGCACTTATCTGATGTGAGATGGTTCCCTCTGCCATGGTGATGCCGTCAGTTGTAGTGGAACGACATTGATGACTGCCCTGGAGTACTCGAAGACGCTGCCATCGTACTGCTGCTGGACTGCGTCCGCCACTGGAGAAGTCGCCTGATGTAACTGTAGCTGCCACCGGTTACCGCGTGTTCCAACCGTCTCCCACACCGCTGTCCGTTACACGCGCTAACCGCTACTGTTCCCTGCACTAAACTTATTTAGACTCTGAGCCCCCCATGCAAATTGCCTTTAACGGTGATAGATTAGGAACTGTAACGATAGCATGTGTGGGTTGTGAAAATTACTGCGTAATTTCACTATTTCCAGAACTCTAATTGCGGAAAAAAAACGATATAACACTGTGTTTTGTGAGATGTTCATTCTACAGAAATTTCTACTGGTTTTGTAAAGGCTTTTACACTTAGCGTAGTTTGCTAGATAACAGAGAGCAAAGGAGTTACCACTTTGCAGGGCACAAATCCCGGATGAGCCCCAAATTGCGGGCTTTCAAATTGTGGTGTCACCGCCAGACACCACACTTGCTAGGTGGTAGCCTTTAAATCGGCCGCGGTCCGGTAGTATACGTCGGACCCGCGTGTCGCCACTATCAGTGATTGCAGACTGAGCGCCGCCACACGGCAGGTCTAGAGAGACTTCCTAGCACTCGCCCCAGTTGTACAGCCGACTTTGCTAGCGATGGTTCACTGACAAATTACGCTCTCATTTGCCGAGACGATAGTTAGCATAGCCTTCAGCTACGTCAGTTGCTACGACCTAGCAAGGCGCCATTGCCAGTTACTATTGATGCTGTAAAACATGTACCGTCAAGAGCTATGTTCACCAATTATGAATTAAAGTTACGTACGTTCTTTGCTACTATAAATTCCTTGTCCGGTTCCAGACCTCACGCCAGCCTGCGTGAGCTTAAACGCGTGCCTTTCGGCTTCCAGTCATGGTGGGTTGGCTGTCTTGCCAATCCACAACACAAATAATGTAATGAAATGTTGTGGTGGTGGCCCTCAACTACGTACCCTCCGACTCAACGTTGCAATATTAAAAGTTTTGGCTGGTGTCGTTGTCTAGGGGCTGAGATAGGTAGTTGCTGCATTACAGGCCAAATACTTGTGAGTCTACAGTAAACGATAAGAATACACATGTGAATCGAATGGTTGAAGGTTTCTATCACTTGGAAATTGCGAATTATGAATGTAACATATAAGTTTATAAATGAAAGATTTCAATTAAATAAAATCTGCAGGTACTATCTTAACAACTTTAAATGATAAATACAATAGTAGAAGTACTTTTGAGGATGTGACATATTTCTGCAAAACACTTATTGATGTCGCTGGTCCAGCAATTGAATAGAATATATGTTGAATAACAGGGAAACAATAGATTCCTACTTCACGTAATTAGTTATGAACAACAACAAAGCACGCGAGACATTCCCTTCTGAGCGCATACTACGTATTCACTGCAGAAGCCTCGGAAATCACTCAAGAGCACAGGTCGGCACTCCTAAATATTTGTATCCTTCGCTACCACGTGCAAACTGCTCCACTGTCCAGGTCTCTCTGCCGACTCCGCGTCCAGCACTTGCCGTGTCCTGCGGCGTCCTGTCCCCCGTGCTACACTGCCCCGAACTGACCGTGTCCTCTCTCCCGAACTCGCTTCCATCCAGTCTCCCCATTCACGAGCGCTGTGATCGGCTAGACCGCTCGCGCCAAGTCTTCAAGCGAACGTACACTCACAAACATATTTAAGCACATACGAAATACTGGATTTACATTTAAATACTTGAAATTAAATAAACATTCCTACAGCTGGACCATAAACACTCTCTAACACATATTATTAAATACATAAACAAATTAAATAAACATACACTCCTGGAAATGGAAAAAAAACACATTGACATCGGTGTGTCAGACCCACCATACTTGCTCCGGACACTGCGAGAGGGCTGTACAAGCAATGATCACACGCACGGCACAGCGGACACACCAGGAACCGCGGTGTTGGCCGTCGAATGGCGCTAGCTGCGCAGCATTTGTGCACCGCCGCCGTCAGTGTCAGCCAGTTTGCCGTGGCATACGGAGCTCCATCGCAGTCTTTAACACTGGTAGCATGCTGCGGCAGCGTGGACGTGAACCGTATGTGCAGTTGATGGACTTTGAGCGAGGGCGTATAGTGGGCATGCGGGAGGCCGGGTGGACGTACCGCCGAATTGCTCAACACGTGGGGCGTGAGGTCTCCACAGTACATCGATGTTGTCGCCAGTGGTCGGCGGAAGGTGCACGTGCCCGTCGACCTGGGACCGGACCGCAGCGACGCACGGATGCACGCCAAGACCGTAGGATCCTACGCAGTGCCGTAGGGGACCGCACCGCCACTTCCCAGCAAATTAGGGACACTGTTGCTCCTGGGGTATCGGCGAGGACCATTCGCAACCGTCTCCATGAAGCTGGGCTACGGTCCCGCACACCGTTGGGCCGTCTTCCGCTCACGCCCCAACATCGTGCAGCCCGCCTCCAGTGGTACCGCGACAGGCGTGAATGGAGGGACGAATGGAGACGTGTCGTCTTCAGCGATGAGAGTCGCTTCTGCCTTGGTGCCAATGATGGTCGTATGCGTGTTTGGCGCCGTGCAGGTGAGCGCCACAATCAGGACTGCATACGACCGAGGCACACAGGGCCAACACCCGGCATCATGGTGTGGGGAGCGATCTTCTACACTGGCCGTACACCACTGGTGATCGTCGAGGGGACACTGAATAGTGCACGGTACATCCAAACCGTCATCGAACCCATCGTTCTGCCATTCCTAGACCGGCAAGGGAACTTGCTGTTCCAACAGAACAATGCACGTCCGCATGTATCCCGTGCCACTCAACGTGCTCTAGAAGGTGTAAGTCAACTACCCTGGCCAGCAAGATCTCCGGATCTGTCCCCCATTGAGCATGTTTGGGACTGGATGAAGCGTCGTCCCACGCTGTCTGCACGTCCAGCACGAACGCTGGTCCAACTGAGGCGCCAGGTGGAAATGGCATGGCACGCCGTTCCACAGGACTACATCCAGCATCTCTACGATCGTCTCCATGGGAGAATAGCAGCCTGCATTGCTGCGAAAGGTGGATATACACTGTACTAGTGCCGACATTGTGCATGCTCTGTTGCCTGTGTCTATGTGCCTGTGGTTCTGTCAGTGTGATCATGTGATGTATCTGACCCCAGGAATGTGTCAGTAAAGTTTTCCCTTCCTGGGACAATGAATTCACGGTGTTCTTATTTCAATTTCCAGGAGTGTATATCAAAGGAATAGGAACAAAAGGTAGGCCAGTAGCCTACTGTCTCTGTGCTTTCTAAAACACAGTAAATATTTAGTCAATTTCTAAATGAATAGTATATATCGGATATAAACGAAGACATACATGAAAAAATATATTTATAAGCGTGCTGCTACCGGTTTTTCGTGTAACTGTGAAGTACTTATGGCCTGACGCGATCGATAGTAATCGGCCAATTTGACCTCCAATATCTCATGTGCTATTCAAGTTACATGCCTGTAACTCATGCCAGTTTAGGTTTACACTAACAGCTTAAGACATGGAGATCGACAAAATCGGATGAAGCGTTTATATTTTGGAAATTCGTTGCTGGGTGTTACTTGTATAATTAACCGTCAGATACTAAACTTTAAACTAATAAAGATACTGAAAATCTGATTACGCCATCAGAATTGTCTTCAAATAATAGTAATGTACACGTTTTTTTATGAGGTATCATCACTCATCTGGCTGCTATTAATTTCTATACGAACTGTGAAATGTCTGCCATTATGGTTTCACAAAGTCCGCCATCTTTCGCCCTCCCGGCACACAGCGTCACCAAGGAATTCCCAGCCACGTGCTCGATGGACCGCGTGGTCCGGCCGTTGTGCGGCATCACGCGCTTGCTTACCAGCAGCGACTTGCCGAGCGGCCAGAGAGGTGGCCACCAACGCCCAACTTAAAATACACTACTGGCCATTAAAATTGCTACACCACGAAGATGACGTGCTACAGGCGCGAAATTTAACCGACAAGAAGAAGATGCTGTGATATGCAAATGATTAGCTTTTCAGAGCATTCACGCAAGGCTGGTGCCGGTGGCGACACCTACAACGTGCTGACATGAGGAAAGTATCCAACCGATTTCTCATACACAAACAGCAGTTGACCGACGTTGCCGGGTGAAACGCTGTTGTGAAGCCTCGTGTAAGGAGGAGAAATGCGTACCAAAAAATCACGTTTCCGACTTTGATAAAGGTCGGATTTTAGCCTATCGCGATTTCGGTTTATCGTATCGCGACATAGCTGCTCGCGTTGGTCGACATCCAATGACTGTTAGCAGCATACGGTATCGGTGGTATACGGAACGCCGTGCTGGATCCCAACGGCCTCGTATCACTAGCAGTCGAGATGACAGGCGTCTTAACCGCATCGCTGTAACGAATCGTGCCGCCACGTCTCGATCCCTGAGTCAACAGATGGGGACGTTTGCAAGACAACAACCATTTTCACGAACAGTTCGACGACGTTTGCACCAGCATGGACTATCAGCTCGGACACCATGGCTGCGGCTACCGTTGACGCTGCATCACAGACAGGAGCGCCTGTGATGGTGTCGTCAACGACGAACCTGGGTGTACGAATAGCAAAACGTCATTTTTTCGGACGAATCCAGGTCCTGTTTACAGCATCATGATGGTCGCATCCGTGTTTGGCGACATCGCGGTGAACGCACATTGGAAGCGTGTATTCGTCAACGCCATACTGGCGTATCACCCGGCGTCATTGTATGGAGTGCCATTGGTTACACGTCTCGGTCACCTCTTGTTCGCATTGACGGCACTTTGAACAGTGGACGTTACATTTGAGATGTGTTACGACCCGTGGCTCTACCCTTCATTCGATCCCTGCGAAACCCTACATTTCAGCAGGATAATGCAAGACCGCATGTTGCAGGTCCTGTACGGGCCTTTCCGGATACAGAGAATGTTTGACTGATACCCTGCCCAGCACATTCTGCAGATCTCTCATCAACTGAAAACCGTTGGTCAATGGTGGCCGACCAACTGGCTTGTCACAATACGCCAGTCACTACTCTTGATGAACTGTGGTATGGTGTTATAGCTTCATGGCCCGCTGTACCTGTACACGCCATCCAAGCTCTGTTTGACTCAGTGCCCAGGCGTATCAAGGCCGTTATTACCGCCAGAGGTGGTTGTTCGGGGTACTGATTTCTCAGGATCTATACACTCAAATTGCGTGAAAATGCAATCACATGTCAGTTCTAGTATAATATATTTGTTCAATGAGTACACGTTTATCATCTGCATTTCTTCGTGGTGTAGCAACTTTAATGGCCAGTAGTGTATTTTCAGGGGGCCACGACTCGCCCGTTACCTCACAGCTACAAGATGAATAAAATTATTGTTTGTGTTCGTTGTTCTGCCAAACTTTCAGCCACAACTTACAAGACGTTGTTGGCTTCAATTTGTGTGGTAGGATACTGACAGTCTATGAGACACCCTGTAGACATTACTCGTCTCTCAGCTATAGCTTAAATCATTTGCGTTTCCACAGCAAAATGGCTCTGAGCACTATTGGACTCAACATCTTAGGTCATAAGTTTTCCACAGTATGTTCGCCCCTATAAAGGAAGAGTATATATGTATCTGTATGTTATCTTCTGGTAAACCTTGCGGGATGTAAGGTCGTGGTCCATGAAACTCTTCAGCTCCTAACGTTTCGTCCAGTGCTTCGCTGGACATCTTCAGAGGGGTGTTTCTCCTCCGGTGAGTCTTGCCGACTCACCGGAGGAGAAACACCCCTCTGAAGATGTCCAGCGAAGCACTGGACGAAACGTTAGGAGCTGAAGAGTTTCATGGACCACGACCTTACATCCCGCAAGGTTTACCAGAAGATATTTCATCCGGTCGTGAAAGCCTTCATACTATCTGTATGTTTATCAGGTTGGTGGAAATGTCTGTGTAAGCCACTCATATGTGTTGTCTTGTTCCCAAGACAACAACTGCAGATTACACTGGTTTTCAAGTGTGTTAAGGTACATACACGTCTCACGAGTTCCCTTCTGACGTCATCTTCAGAAGATTTGCAATGTACTATTGTACGCTTACATGTCGCAGGAAGCATCTGTGAGCTTTAGTACCAATCCGTGACAACCTGAGGAAACCAGTTAGAAAGGAACTCTCTCCATTTTGTTAGTAGGACAGCTCCTGGTAAAGCTGAACAGCTGCTGACATTTTGGTAGCTAGTCGTTCTAGTCAGTTTGTTTTGCACCCGGTTCTACGATGTAAAAACTTTGCTTTAAAATTTTACTGCACAATCGCCATAAATATAATGAACTACAAAATTAATCATCTAACTTTGCATTTAAAGACGTTGTCTTTTCTCGCTAGCCGGAATTCCGCGAGAGCTATGACGTACTGCGAAGTCTCGATGCCACAAGTATCAAATTGGTTTCTGACACTCAGATGAATCACCGTTGAAATCCCCGACGCTTTGCTGAAGGGGAGGTCCCAGTATTCGCCTGAAGCAACGTAGGAAGACTATAAATAATCTGGACACGATGATCGGACAGCAATTAGTCTCCTCATTCTAATGTGCTATCAATGTGCTAACCATAAGGTCAACTCATGCTCCAAAGCCCTGTAAAGTGCATTCCAGTTCAAAGTTGTGAAGAGATAGATACATTACACTGACCAGACGATGGATGGCGAGGTATGTTATAAAACATGTCAGAATACCAAACGAGCGTTTCATTCCAAATTTGTATTACTTATTTATCGTTTCAAGTGAACAGTAGAAAAAGAGATACAGTTATTAGTGAAATTTGAATGCATATTGCTGGTCCTGCATTCTGGTGTATCAGTTACTTCGACATAAAATCGTTTTGTCTATCGTCTTAGTATTCATATCGAAATCTACTTCTTACTGTTTCCAAATACGAGGGCTATCCACAAAGTACATAAAGTTTTGGAATTAAAAATAAATAAAGTATTTTAATTTTTTTTATTATATACAGATGAAAGCCACACTTAAATACTACTTTTCTACATAGTTGCCATTTAAATTAAGGCACTTATCGTAGCTATGGACGAGCTTGGAAATTCCTTCGTCGTAAAATTCGGCCGCCTGCCCCTTCAACCACGTGGTTACCTCTTCTTGAAGCTGTGCGTCGTCATCAAAACGCTGCATAGCCAACAACTTCTTCATTGCTGGGAATAAGTGGAAGTCGCTGGGTGCCAGGTCGGGACTGTACGGCGGATGAGGAAACAACTCCCACTTAAAAGATTCGAGAACTTCACGAGTGCCATTTGCCGTGTGGGCCCGGGCGTTGTCGTGAATCAGCAAGATCTTTGAGCCCAACTTTCCCCTGCGCTTGTTTTGTATTGCTCTTCTGAGGTTGTGCAGAGTTTGGCAATACCTTTGAGAGTTTATTGTAGTGCCTCTTTCCAGGAAATCCACAAAAATCACACCTTTTCCGTCCCAAAAGAGGTAACCACGTGGTTGAAGGCGCAGGCTGCCGAATTTTATGACGAAGGAATTTCCAAGCTCGTCCATCGCTACGATAAGTGCCTTAATTTAAATGCCAACTATGTATAAAAGTAGTATTTAAGTGTGGCTTTCATCTGCATATAATAAATAAATTTTCCAATACTTTATTTATTTTTAATTCCAAAAGTTATGTACTTTGTGGATAGCCCTCGTACATAAAATTTAACGAACATATCTCTTGTAACAAGAAATCTGAATGAACAGCCGTTGCTAGACAGTGTGTTGTGCTAACAATTCTTTGCTATGGAATTCGTCACGGGGATCAAATGCTTAAAACATTCTCTATAGAAATCTATATCTGCGATATCTGGGATTAAAATAGTATAATAATTCGCCCAGTCAAGAGGAAGATAACTAAGGTATATTTATTTAACTGACAGTCAAAGTGTACTCTTAATTACTGCATATTTCACACTGAAAGTTTAATCAAAGAAATATGGGTGGCAAAATTTTACTTACGGCAGCGGCAGCGTGGTGTGCTGATGTTGGCAACGGCTGTTGAATACGGGGAATCAACGGCGACCAATCGTGACACAGGTACACGCAGCCAATCAGATATTAGCTGGTAATAGCTTATTTATCTGCACAATGAACATTATTATTTTCATAAGGTCGAACGGCAGTTACAGTTCCACGACGATGGACAAACATCGATCGGTATTTTAAACGCATAACTTGTCCAGTGCGCTAGTTGTAATACGTATGTCTTTCACGATTCTTGTAGGAGTTCCTAAAATCGTTCCACCAACGGAAAAACTTACCGTAAACTGCTTGATGGAAATGCTCGTTAGTGTCATGTAAGTAGTACCACGCGTCACACGCTAAAACGCCGTGTCCGTAGCAAAAGACGTACAATGTTTCAGTAAAAGACAAATTAAATTTGCTACGTATGAATAATCCTGTTTTCCACCATTAAAAGAAGTAATAATATTCCCGCTTTGTTCTCATAGCCGTGGAGACATCGAAAAAAGAGGCAGTGGAACGTTTGTGAAAGCAACCTCATAATCAACAAGACGTTACAAATTCATTGCCAAGATAGCAATACTTTTTGCAAAACCAGCCATTTTGTGTTGACCATGAAGTAAATAATTAATGCTGTTCCTGCTCTATAATTGACAGGTTCTTGTACACTACTGCCCATTAAAATTGCTACACCACGAAGATGACGCGCTACAGACGAGAAATTTAACCGACAGGAAAAAGATTCTGTGATATGCAAATGATTAGCTTTACAGAGCATTCACACAAGGTTGGTGCCGGTGGCGACACCTACAACGTGCTGACATGAGGGAAGATTCCAACTGATTTCTCATACACAAACAGCAGTTGACCGGCGTTGCCTGGTGAAACGTTGTTGTGATGCCAGGAGTAAGGAGGAGGAATGCGTACCATCACGTTTCCGACTTTGATAAAGGTATGATTGTAGCCTATCGCGATTGCGGTTTATCGTATCGCGACATTGCTGCTCGCGTTGGTCGAGATACAATGACTGTTACCAGAATATGGAATCGGTGGGTTCAGGAGAGTAATACGGAACGCCGTGCTGTATCCCAAAGGCCTCGTATCACTAGCAGTCGAGATGACAGGCATCTTATCAGCATGGCTGTAACGTTTCGTGCATCCACGTCTCAATCCCTGAGACAAGAAATGGGGACGTTTGCAAGACAACAACCATCCGCACGAACAGTTCGTTTGCAGCAGAATAGACTATCAGCTCTGAGACCATGGCTGCGGTTACCCTTGACGCTGCATCACAGACAGGAGCGCCTGCGATGGTGAACACAACAACAAACCTGGTTGCACGAATGACGAAGCGTCATTTCTTCGGATGAATTCAGATTCTGTTTACAACATCGTGATGGTCCCATCCGTGTTTGGCGACACCGCGGTGAACGCGTGTATTCGTCATCGCCATACTGGCGTATCACCCGGCGTGATGGTATCGGGTGCCATTGGTTACACGTCTCGGTCACCTCTTGTTCGCATTGACGGCACTTTGAACAGTGGACGTTACATCTGAGATGTGTTACGACCCGTGGCTCTACCCTTCAATCGATCCCTGCGAAACCCTACATAATGCATGTCCGAATGTTGCAGGTCATGTACGGGCCTTTCTGGATACAGAAAATGTTTCACTGCTGCCCTGGCCAGCACATTCTTCAGATCTGTCATCAACTGAAAACGTCTGGTCAATGGTGGCCGAGCAGCTGGCTCGTCACAATACGCCAGTCACAGCTCTAGATGAACTGTGGTATCGTGTTGAAGCTGCGTGGACAGCTAGCTGTATACGCCATCCAAGCTCTGTTTAACTCAATGCCCAGGCGTATCAAGGCCGTTATTACGGCCAGAGGTGGTTGTTCTGGGTACTGATTTCTCAGGAACTATGCACCCAAATTGCGTGAAAATGTAATCACATGTCAGTTCTAGTATAATATATTTGTCGAATGAATACCCGTTTATCATCTGCATTTCTTCATGGTGTAGCAATTTTAATGGCCAATAGTGTATGTACCATTGTCGGCTCACCAAAATTATTATCCTCGTAAAGGGAACATTTCAAAACATAACTTTTGCGTTAATACGAAGACATTGGCATGAAGAGTTTCACCAAAACAAAATAGCGAATGTCATTAGATACCGTATACTATCAGCCGATGTGCTAACACCAATGCAACACATTTCCAGCATTCAACAGTCGTTGCCAACATCAGAACACTACGGCGCCGCTGGTGATTGCTCGTAGATTACACAGACGTCTCAACGTGTTTCTGAGTGCAACAACTTACTCATGGTTAGTGGTTGCTGACTTAAGTTTGCGTACAGGTGGAAGGGAGACACAGATATGTAACAGGTGTGTCGCAGCATGGGCGTGGTTATGTGGTTAGTGGTAAGTTAACAGGGCTGTCTGCAGAGAAACAAAAACTGAAAGAACAGCCCATAAATTATCTATGTTACGAAGTCTGGCTCGCTGGCTCTATGGTAAAGGGCAAGTCTTTGTATCCGAGGGTCCTGTGTTCGGCCTCCGGTCGGGTCAAGCGATTTTGTGTCACTTATCACTTCTTTCACCTGTGGCGGTTCTTATTGCCACGAAAAATGCCAGGATGCAATGTCATTCAGGGTCTGCATTAAACTGTAGGTCTCACTACAACTGGAAGAGTAAGAAAGTTTTAAGGCCGGAGGGCGCCAATCTCATACCATCTCAAACAGCACCATAGCTAGAAAAGCACTGTTGCTTTCTAACCATCCTGCTGAGTGATGACAACTTTACCTTTACTTAAGTTAAATCATCTGTGCCTAACATTTTTATGTTGTTAAGTTGTTCCAATATGTGTACATGTTTGAGAACTGTGTGTTAAGTAAACCGAATGAGGGAATGCCTCTGTTAAGACACTAGCCTCAGATTCGGTGGAAAAGAGGCTCATGATGTGTCCGGTTACCCTAATTTAGGCTTCTGTTGTTAGGAAAATTCCAAGATGGTTCCTTCATCAAGGCCACCTCTACTTTTCTCTCCTTATCCAAGAAACACGTATGTGTTGATAAATCTCTGTACACGATATAAAGCTGACGGATGCTATATGATTGGGAAATAATGCCGGGACAAACACATTGCTGATAGGGACATTTTTAAGGACAAAATTAGTACCTTCATTGGCATGTGTAGGAGAAAATTCGGTTAATAGTTAGATACAAAATTAAATAAGTGCACAACAGAGGACATCCATCTTCCGTGAGAACAGACACATCGCAAAAGCAGTCGTACTTCGTATTAAATTTACTTCAAGACTTTAGTGTTGGCCTTGTTTAGATAATGATAACCAGCGTATGGCATTGGTGGCCGGGAGACCCCTCGCGGGGCGGTTCGGCCGCCGCTCCACAAGTTCTTTAACGCCACTACGGCGACTTGCGAGTGAATGAGGATGAAATGATGACGAAAGAGACACAAAACCCAGTTATCTCGAGGCAGAGAAAATCCCTGACCCCGCCGGGAATCAAACACGGGACCCCGTGCGCGGGAAGCGAGAACGTTACCGCAAGACCACGAGCCGCGGACGCCTTGTTTAGATGACGACGTGACTATGCATATGCCTATTGCGATTAAACATCACGATTACTCACGAGTAAAATACATGTGTTAACAAATTCACAGTTTCAGATACTCCACCTACGTGAAGATTCGGGAGTAGAGGGATAGACGCTGAGACATGACAGTCTATACAACACTCAACAGTTAACATGTTAACGAACACTCTTCTCTTGGCCGGCCATGGTGGCCGAGCGGTTCTAGGCGCTACAGTCTGGAACCGCGCGACCGCTACGGTCGCAGGTTTGAATCCTGCCTCGGGCATGGATGTGTCTGATGTTCTTAGGTTAGTTAGGTTTAAGTAGTTCTAATTTCTAGGGGACTGATGACATTAGAAGTTAAGTCCCATAGTGCTCAGAGCCACTTGAACTCTACTCTTGGAATTTGCTGACGTACACTAGTGGAAATTTGTGACGTTTAACTTGTGGATCACTCGAAAGCGTTTGTTGCCACGGTTCTTGTTCTTGAAGGCTGTCGTATCTAGATCTGCACAGTGCATATGTAAGGACTGAGAACCAGCACATCCCACAATTAAACTTAGCATGGGTCTAGAATCAATAGTGCAGTTTTCGTTGCATAGGCATTACGATCGAACCATCTCTCGAAGTCCTATTACATTTTCATTATTTCAACTACACACATTGTGGCTTTTCTTTCGAAAGGAAGCAATAAACATTATCTGCTTGAATATTAACATACACAGGGTATTCATTCAGTGGGTTGTGAGATACCGCTTAAAAAGCACATCATGGACGGCACAACAGTCCTCGTCGTTAGTCCGTCGGGCCGACGTGTCATTCGAATCCCGGAGCGGGTGATTTAAGGACTGTTCAAACGACTGAAGTAGATGGACTACTCCTGGTGTCTCTACAGCAGCCTATGAAATTACTGCACACATAAGCAGGTGCAACTGGAATTTCCCAGAAAGAAAATTGTGAAAAACAACACCAAAGGCTGCCTGCAGGGATCCAGACTTCTGGAATTTTGGCATAAAGCCATTACTGAACAGTCTTCACAGGATGGCAAACACTAGAGCTGCAGCGCCTAGGCATATGATCTGCTGATTATAGTAGCTGGCAGCTAAATTGGAGAATAAAATTAGGGAATTATATCTCATGAAAAGGAACATTATCAAGATTGAGAACCCTACAGTCAGTAAAAGTGACCAACTTGTGAAATGAAGAGAGGTGTATAGGTACCTTGCCACAAACATCGACGAAAACTAAAACTTCCAAGCACGTCTAGAAATCGTCACCCAGAGAGGAATTAAACCCTGAACAAAGTTTGAAAAATTGGCCAGAAAAATTTTAATTATCGCTAAGTGCAATAAGAACTTACCACAACGTAATCTTAATCACTGTTGGGGGGATAGGGGTCGATCGTATTGACCCTTACAGCCAGGAATGTAAGGACAGCACAGGCTCTACGATGTGCACAGAGGAGTGTATTCCTACGCCCGGCAGGCGCGAGTAGAACGGCATCTACTGAGGGCATGTTATCAGAGATGTGAATCATGTGAAATACATTCATTAGAAATGCAAATACAAAATAAAAAATTCCTATTTTTCATTTTGCATTTTAAATATTTAACTTCAAAATCTGTTTCCTATTTCATTTGAAATATTTAAAAAACAGATACTTAGTATTTGTGAATGTAAAATGCTTCATACTTTTCATTCATTTAATGAGCCACTTGTTTCACACAAAGGTAGTTCCACAACGGACACAAATGGTTGAATAAAAGCCAAAGGTATACCTGTGAACCAAATAAGAGTATGACCCTATGTTTTCCCAATATTGTTGGATGAAAGTAAAACATACCAGTATTATCTGATAACGCCAAAGCAATTGAATGAAGGCGGGAGTGAGGTCACAGAGATCACATTTAATAGCTTCAACAGGTATGTAATCAATTAAGGGCAGATCTGAAAGTAATTCGTACAAAAACTTCACGCTGCTGTCACCTCAAAATGTTAAATACTTTGGAATATGTGTACAAGATCCCCTAGGCCCTTCGGAACCTATTTAGAAACAAATGGAAAACTCCCCTGCTTATCCGTGTCCAATATAATGGAATTCATACCGTAATTCTATTCAAGATATACTCACAGTCAAGGAGTAGCAGCTTTTAAATAAATTGAAATAAAAAAAATTCTTAATGCATATTTAAGTTGTTCAAAACCTATGCCGACAGCGTTAGAAGCGTAGAAGGGGACAAAGATTTCTACTGTGGATGGCTTGTGCCAGAACTAATTAGAATGCAAAGAATCTTAAGGATACTGCGAATGGATAATCTTACATACTATGGCGCTGCTGATAGAAGTTATTAAAGAATGTCCATATTGGTCATTTGAGTGATTCTATAAATTAGAGAACAAACAGGAGAAAATGCCATATTATCACCCATATTCTATCCTTTTTAAACTGAAACGTGTGTCGAAGCCTAGCAGAAAATGCGTTATGGAATTGTTTATTTCAGAAATGCGGAACATGAAAGAAGGAAGTGAGAAGGGCTTGCAACATTCTGATAAAAAAATGGATTGAATCTTATTACATGTTTGTTGAGGACTCTGATTGTTTTGTAGCCGGTGATAGAGCCAACACTACAAGAGTTCTGGTAACACTCCCTCAAAGATAATGACAGTAGTATAAATTCCTTGAACAGATGTTCAACAGTAAAAAAAATTACAGAAAAATAATACCTGTTTATCAAGTTGTGCTCCTGTTGAACAACTATTTTTCTTTGGTGGAATAATAATGAGGCCACAAAGGCGAAACAAGAAACACTAAATATTAGAACTATTATTGGTGTTAAAATCAGTGCATGTAAAAAGTTCAGTAACCAGAGATATTTTATTTGAATACAGCTACTTTTAAAATACTTATTTTGCATCTAAATACTTTTTTAAAAACCATTTTGTGTTAAAATTTTAAATAGAAAAAGATAATGAACTATGTGTACTTTGAATTTATATACTTTTAATGAACTACTTTGATTGATGTCTCTCAACTCAGCCGTAAAGAAGAGGTACATGCACTATTGGCTTAAAAAGGGTGATCATCGTGCGAGTGTTACGGAAATGCTTCAGGAACTCGGGTGGGAGTCTCTAGAGGAAAGGAGGCGTTCTTTTCGTGAATCGCTACTGAGGAAATTTAGAGAACCAGCATTTGAGGCTGACTGCAGTACAATTTTACTGCCGCCAACTTACATTTCGCGGAAAGACCACAAAGATAAAATAAGAGAGATTAGGGCTCGTACAGAGGCATATAGGCAGTCATTTTTCCCTCGTTCTGTTTGGGAGTGGAACAGGGGGAGAAGATGCTAGTTGTTGTACGAGGTACCCTCCGCCACGCACCGTATGGTGGATTGCGGAGTGTGTATGTAGATGTAGAATTTTATAAGGTAAAACTGAGACTGGACGCAAGATCCACGTCAATTAAGAAAATAAAGGCTTATCTTGATAGAAATGGCAAGAAATATGGGACAGGGCAGAAAAAGGGAGCAGGGCTTACCAGTTCCTTCCTCACACAAGAAAAGTTCCAGACTGTCATATTTCCACCACCATGGTCAACATTCCAGTTGCTTGCACAAAATCCAACAAAGGACAACAGGGACTTGTGAATGTGGGGCGACTGGCACATCAAATCGTATCGTCACGACGTGTGCATTTAGATGTTACAGCACATGATAGGAACTCTGTAACGTATTTAGGAATGAGGACCTGTGGCACTAGTTGACAACCAAAATACGAGTTAATGAACTGTAAGCCTATATGGCTAAGAGAAAACAAAGAAGCCATGCATCATGACTACGAGGCGCACCAAGGCAGAACAGGCACCTATATCAACATTCCGGAAGCAGTGAGGAAATAAGCCTTGGGGAGTACTGGGAAGTACCTCCTGAAATCCTGATAGCCGTCTCCCAATCGCCACACCTTGGGTGCCACTGCAATACAGCTTTTGTGAAGCCTCATCACACTGAATCTAACTGCCAAAAACATGAGAAATCTTGGTTGAATCACTTATCATGTACAGTAGCATAGTGCAAAGTAGTACAGTTGTGTAATCTAGAACTATAAATTACAAAATTTGTTACTCACACTATATTTATCACAGTCGTGGATTCCATATAGTGCCTATTCTTTTCGACAGGTCCGAAAGACCAAAACTACCCATTAATGCACAAAGTTTGTGACGCAGTTTGCTACAGTAGACCAGTAGCTTGTGCCTTCTGGATTCTGGATGAACGTGAACCTGAGCGCCAGATAGCCGAAGGATAGTATGTAGTTTTTTTTTAAAAATTAGTATTGTTTCTTTTCATGTAGATACTAGCTGCAAACTTCGCCTTGTCTGGGGATGTATTTATTCCCGCCCTCTTTTAATCCATCTCCTCCTCGCCCCTCTGTCCTTTCTCTACCCCCCCCCCCACACACATTATCCATCTCCTCCACCCCCACTCTCTGTCCACCTCCTTCAACCACCCCACTCAACTCCTCTTCTCTCTCTCTCCCTCTCTCTCTGCCCATGTCCTCCTACCTCTCTGTCTATTTGCTCTTCCCCCCTCTCTCTCCCCATCTGATCCTCCTCCTATATCCATCTGCCCCTTCCACTTCTGTCCATATCTTTTCTTTTCTTTGGGTGGGGGGGGGGGGGGGTCATCAGTCTTGTGACTGGTTTGATGCAGCCCACCATGAATTCCTCTCCTGTGTCAACCTCTTCATCTCAGAGTAGCACTTTCACCCTATGTCCTAAATTATTTGCTGAATGTATTCCAATTTCGGTGTTCCCTACAGATTTTTCCCTCTACAGCTCCTTCTAGTATCATGGAAGTCTTTGTCTCGTGACTTCTGTCATCCTCTCTCTTCTCCATGACAGTGTTTTCCACGAATTCCTTTCCTCATTCCTCACCTTATAAGTCTGCCTAATTTTCAACATTCGTCTCTAGCACCACACTCAAATGCTTCGATTCTCTGCTGTTCTGGTTTGCCCACAGGCCATGTTTCACTACCATACAGTACTGTACTCCACATGTACATTCTCAGAATTTCTTCATCAAATTTAGGCCAATGTTTCATACAAGTACACTTCTCTTGCCCAGGAATGCCCTTTTTGCCAGTGTCATTGGTTATTTTCCTGCCTAGGTGCCAGAATTGCTTAACTTCATCTAATTCGTAAGCATCAGTCATGATGTTACGTTTCTCGCTGGTGTCATTTCTGATACTTCTCTCTACTTTTGTCTCTCTTCTATTTATTGGCAATCCCTATTCTGTACCCATTACACTGTTCTTTCCATTCAGCAGATCATGTAGTTCTTCTTCACTTCCACTCAGGATAGCAATGTCATTAGCGAATCGTATAATTGATAGCGATTCTCCTTGAATTTTATTTCCACTCTTAACCTCTCTTTTATTTCCGTCATTGAATCTTCGGTGTACAGATCGAACATCTCTCTCTTACACCCTTTTTTAATCCGAGCACTTCGTTCTTGATCATCCATTCTTATTATTCCCTCTTGGCTCTTGTACATATTGTACATTACCCGTCTCTCCGTATAGCTTACTCCTATTTTTTCACAATTTCGAACATCTTGCACCATTTTGTATTGTTGAACGCTTTTTCCAGGACGAAAAATCATACTAATGTGCCTTGATTCGTCTTTCTCGTATCTACATCTCCTCGTTCCACCACCTAATTCCATGTCCTCATCCCTCTTTATTTCTCTACCTTGTTTCCCTTTCTTTGCCCATCTCATCTTTCCCCTCTGTTTGTCCATTCCCTCTCTCCATCTCCGCTTCCCCTCTCGTTGTTCCTCCTCCCTCCTCCCTCTCTCCATCTCCTCTTTCCTCTCTCTGCTCATTCCTTATGGCCCCTCTCTCTGTCCATCTCCTCTTCTTCTCTTTCTCTGTCCATTTCCTCCTCCTCCTCTCTCTGTCCACCTACACCTCCTCCTATATCTCTTTGCCAATCTCTTGCTGCCCCCTTCTCAGTCCATCTCCTCCTCTTACCTTTTTCTGTACATCTCGTATTCTCCCATGTCTCTCTCTCTCTATATATATATATATATTTCAGCCTCCCCATTTTCCTGTCCATCTCCTCCTTCAACCTCTTTGTCTGTCCATCCCCTCCTCCCTCTCCCTGACCACGATATCACTCCCACAAATATAGGAGGCTGGTGGTTCTTACCGCCACAGTATTTTCGTTCCAGATCGTAACTAATATGCGTACGAACTTAGTTTGGAATCATTCCAAGGGTTGGCCCATAAGCACATGTCAAAAATATTTCTCTTATATCTAACATAAATCCACGTATTTGTACATATCTTCACCGAATTTCACTCTGCAGTTTCATTTTCAAGCAGCTCAACGTTTATGACGTCATATCTCCAGAACTACGTGTAGTGCACTGATATATTTTTGTACATACATTAGTCAGCGTGTATGTTGATACTGTCTGAGAAATGTTTCGAATGCATTTACTAGTAAAGACGTGATGGTGCTGAGTTATACTAACACATTCGAACTTAGGTAAAACATTACATGCTATTTCATGCCAATTCACGTGCAACTTTTAGCCTGTCCTTGTATCTAGATGAAAGACTAGAAGAAAATAGCAAATAAATAAAGAAACAAACACAAACAATAAAATAGCTTTGGCAATTTTTTTGTGGGTTTTGCTAGTCAACCTTTACACATAAGAAAGATACCTATGTGCATTACACACTTTGAGGATCAGACGGCGATACGGATTAAAATTCAATTAAGAGACGGAAACTTTCTCAGTTCACAGAAACCTCGCATACAGTCATTGCAAAGATCTCTGGTTGAAGCAACAGCTTCGTTACTAAACAATTTAAATCACAATCTAGTATAAATAGACATGAAGACCTGATCGTTGCCTGCTTTTTCTTTACCTATAGATGCTTGGCTCGAAGGGCAAGAGCGCGGTGAAACGACCGCTATGTTTGTGAAGTGTCTTTTGCGCTTATGCGTCTCTCGTACATTGGCCTGATCTACACTCCTGGAAATTGAAATAAGAACACCGTGAATTCATTGTCCCAGGAAGGGGAAACTTTATTGACACATTCCTGGGGTCAGATACATCACATGATCACACTGACAGAACCACAGGCACATAGACACAGGCAACAGAGCACGGACAATGTCGGCACTAGTACAGTGTATTTCCATCTTTCGCAGCAATGCAGGCTGCTATTCTCCCATGGAGACGATCGTAGAGATGCTGGATGTAGTCCTGTGGAACGGCTTGCCATGCCATTTCCACCTGGCGCCTCAGTTGGACCAGCGTTCGTGCTGGACGTGCAGACCGCGTGAGACGACGCTTCATCCAGTCCCAAACATGCTCAATGGTGGACAGATCCGGAGATCTTGCTGGCCAGGGTAGTTGACGTACACCTTCTAGAGCACGTTGGGTGGCACGGGATACATGCGGACGTGCATTGTCCTGTTGGAACAGCAAGTTCCCTTGCCGGTCTAGGAATGGTAGAACGATGGGTTCGATGACGGTTTGGGTGTACCGTGCACTATTCAGTGTCCCCTCGACGATCACCAGTGGTGTACGGCCAGTGTAGGAGATCGCTCCCCACACCATGATGCCGGGTGTTGGCCCTGTGTGCCTCGGTCGTATGCAGTCCTGATTGTGGCGCTCACCTGCACGGCGCCAAACACGCATACGACCATCATTGGCACCAAGGCAGAAGCGACTCTCATCGCTGAAGACGACACGTCTCCATTCGTCCCTCCATTCACGCCTGTCGCGACACCACTGGAGGCGGGCTGCACGATGTTGGGGCGTGAGCGGAAGACGGCCTAACGGTGTGCGGGACCGTAGCCCAGCTTCATGGAGACGGTTGCGAATGGTCCTCGCCGATACCCCAGGAGCAACAGTGTCCCTAATTTGCTGGGAAGTGGCGGTGCGGTCCCCTACGGCACTGCGTAGGATCCTACGGTCTTGGCGTGCATCCGTGCGTCGCTGCGGTCCGGTCCCAGGTCGACGGGCACGTGCACCTTCCGCCGACCACTGGCGACAACATCGATGTACTGTGGAGGCCTCACGCCCCACGTGTTGAGCAATTCGGCGGTACGTCCACCCAGCCTCCCGCATGCCCACTATACGCCCTCGCTCAAAGTCCGTCAACTGCACATACGGTTCACGTCCACGCTGTCGCGGCATGCTACCAGTGTTAAAGACTGCGATGGAGCTCCGTATGCCACGGCAAACTGGCTGACACTGACGGTGGCGGTGCACAAATGCTGCGCAGCTAGCGCCATTCGACGGCCAACACCGCGGTTCCTGTGTGTCCGCTGTGCCGTGCGTGTGATCATTGCTTGTACAGCCCTCTCGCAGTGTCCGGAGCAAGTATGGTGGGTCTGACACACCGGTGTCAATGCGTTCTTTTTTCCATTTCCAGGAGTGTATATGCCGTGCACACTCCTCAAATGCGTCCATGAAACTGAAACAGTAATATATAACAGTTTGAATGACACTGACATTTTAGTCAGTTTTAATGTGGTTTCTCTGTTCACTCGCGTTCCTCTCTCTGATTTGTTGCAATTAATTGAGGTTAAGTTTGGTGTCGAGTTAACAAATTTGTTTCGACATGTGCTGATTTTCACTTACTTTTTATTCAGTGGTCAGTACTACGAACAGACTGATGGAGTTGCAACGGGAAGCCCGTTGTCACCTATTGTTGCCAAATTGTTTATGGAGTCAACGCCCTTGAAACCTGCGTGTTTTTTCAGAAATGTAGACGATACATTTGTTGTTTGGCCTCATGGCAGTGAGAATTTAAACCGGTTTTTGGAGCACCTGAATTCAATCCACCCGAATATTCAGTTCACTATGGAGGTGGAAAAGAATGGATGCCTTACCTTCTTTGATATGTTGGTCAGAAGGAAGACTGATGGTACGTTCGGACATTCTGTTTGTAGGAAGCCTACTCACACTGACTTGTATCTGCGAGCTGATAGTTGCCACCATCCAGCTCAGCCTGAAGGAGTACTTCGTACCTTGGTTCACAGGGACCACGTTATCTCAGACCCTGAAACTTTGGGAGCTGAGCTATCACATCTCGAAGTCACCTTACATCAGAATGGTTATAGTGAGAGGCAGATCAAACGTGCGTTGCGCTATCAGTCTTCTGTGCAACGGGTGAGTGACGATAGCAACGAAGTGGCACCTAAGTCTACGGCCTTTTTTCCTTATGCAGGAAGCATTTCCAACAGGATTAGCCGTATTTTGCCGAAATATGATGTGTTTTTCGACCACCCTCTAAGATTAAGGACCTGTTGGCGTCTCTAAGAGATGATCTTGGTTTGCGTAAGGCTGGTGTCTATCGTATTCCTTGTAGTTGAGGCATGTCATATATTGGTCAGCCAATCAGGACTGTGGTAGAATTCGGGGAAGAATGTGGTTCATCTATAAAGGATACCGCTTATAAAACACTAATACCACCTATTCTCGAGTACTGCTCGAGCGTTTGGGATCCATATCAGGTCGGATTGAGGGAGGACATACACTCCTGGAAATTGAAATAAGAACACCGTGAATTCATTGTCCCAGGAAGGGGAAACTTTATTGACACATTCCTGGGGTCAGATACATCACATGATCACACTGACAGAACCACAGGCACATAGACACAGGCAACAGAGCACGGACAATGTCGGCACTAGTACAGTGTATTTCCATCTTTCGCAGCAATGCAGGCTGCTATTCTCCCATGGAGACGATCGTAGAGATGCTGGATGTAGTCCTGTGGAACGGCTTGCCATGCCATTTCCACCTGGCGCCTCAGTTGGACCAGCGTTCGTGCTGGACGTGCAGACCGCGTGAGACGACGCTTCATCCAGTCCCAAACATGCTCAATGGTGGACAGATCCGGAGATCTTGCTGGCCAGGGTAGTTGACGTACACCTTCTAGAGCACGTTGGGTGGCACGGGATACATGCGGACGTGCATTGTCCTGTTGGAACAGCAAGTTCCCTTGCCGGTCTAGGAATGGTAGAACGATGGGTTCGATGACGGTTTGGATGTACCATGCACTATTCAGTGTCCCCTCGACGATCACCAGTGGTGTACGGCCAGTGTAGGAGATCGCTCCCCACACCATGATGCCGGGTGTTGGCCCTGTGTGCCTCGGTCGTATGCAGTCCTGATTGTGGCGCTCACCTGCACGGCGCCAAACACGCATACGACCATCATTGGCACCAAGGCAGAAGCGACTCTCATCGCTGAAGACGACACGTCTCCATTCGTCCCTCCATTCACGCCTGTCGCGACACCACTGGAGGCGGGCTGCACGATGTTGGGGCGTGAGCGGAAGACGGCATAACGGTGTGCGGGACCGTAGCCCAGCTTCATGGAGACGGTTGCGAATGGTCCTCGCCGATACCCCAGGAGCAACAGTGTCCCTAATTTGCTGGGAAGTGGCGGTGCGGTCCCCTACGGCACTGCGTAGGATCCTACGGTCTTGGCGTGCATCCGTGCGTCGCTGCGGTCCGGTCCCAGGTTGACAGGCACGTGCACCTTCCGCCGACCACTGGCGACAACATCGATGTACTGTGGAGACCTCACGCCCCACGTGTTGAGCAATTCGGCGGTACGTCCACCCGGCCTCCCGCATGCCCACTATACGCCCTCGCTCAAAGTCCGTCAACTGCACATACGGTTCACGTCCACGCTGTCGCGGCATGCTACCAGTGTTAAAGACTGCGATGGAGCTCCGTATGCCACGGCAAACTGGCTGACACTGACGGCGGCGGTGCACAAATGCTGCGCAGCTAGCGCCATTCGACGGCCAACACCGCGGTTCCTGGTGTGTCCGCTGTGCCGTGCGTGTGATCATTGCTTGTACAGCCCTCTCGCAGTGTCCGGAGCAAGTATGGTGGGTCTGACACACCGGTGTCAATGTGTTCTTTTTTCCATTTCCAGGAGTGTAGAAGCAATTCAGAGGCGGGCTGCTAGATTTGTTCTGGTAGGTTTGATCATCACGCGAGTGTTACGGAAATGCTTCAGGAACTCGAGTGGGAGTCTCTAGAGGAAAGGAGGCGTTCTTTTCGTGAATCGCTACTGAGGAAATTTAGAGAACCAGCATTTGACGCTGACTGCAGTACAATTTTACTGCCACCAACTTACGTTTCGCGGAAAGACCACAAAGATAAGATAAGAGAGAGTAGGGCTTGTACAGAAGCATATAGGCAGTCATTTCTCCCTCGTTCCCAGGGAGAGAAGATGCTAGTTGTGGTACGAGGTATCCTCCGCCACATACCGTATAGTGGATTGCGTAGTATGTATCTAGATGTAGATGGAAGAACGTTGTATTGAACATTAGCGTCACACACGCTTACAACAGCCGAGCAAATCCGCTATTGCAAAACATTGCCTTGACACCGGTCATCCTATGGAATACAACAACACGGAGATTCTGGCTTGCACGTCCAGCTACTGGGATAGTGTAATGAAGTAAGCTGTTGAAATTAAACTATCAAGCAACCTTATAAACAGAGATAACGTATTTTATTTAAATGCTGCTTGGAATCCTGCTCTGTCTCTCATCAAAAAACTGAGGGACAGAATTAGTGCTACCTTACCTGTTGATTAATAGTCATTATCGATGTTTCTGATGTTGGTTATCTTTGGTTGTGTGTTGACTCTACGGTTACTTGTTCTGTGTGTGGTATCTTCCCTGCTTCTCCTCTGCGAACCGAGGTATTAAATTCCCCTGCACATTGCTTCCTCCTTGCAGTTGTGCCTTGAGAATGGCAGGGTGTGCTCGTGTCGAAATATCGGCGGTGGTCGACGACGTCACCCGGCAGCAAACCGTAAGTCAGCCATAGTGCCAGTAGTGTCAGTGTCGTCGTAACTACCGTGTGCTTCACGTCTGCTCTGCAGCAAGCTAAGTTAATTTAAGTATTAACTGTATTTTTCTTGCTTGTCACTTCTTCTTCCGTGTGGTTTTGCTTTTAGGAAGCTTTAATTGTCGAGTGCTAGTAACAGTGTCCCATAGATTTCGTGTTTGTTTTGAATACAGTCAGAGAGAGTCCCTTTAGTCAACCATAGTGCGAGTAGTGCTAGTGTTTGTTTTCAATACAGTCCAGAGACAGGTAGTGCTATTTTCATTGTTTTCTACAAGAAGTGTCTAGCAACCACTGTTTAGTCAACAATCAACCGCCTTAAGTGAATTAGCAGTCTAGTTAAAAGTTGATTAACTCCCTACAGTAAATTGATTTCTTAGGATGGATAGGATGTGTGACTGCTGTGTACGGACGCAGGAGGAGCTGGCCACTGTTCGCAAACAGCTGAACGTGTTGATGGCCGCGGTCATCCGTCTTCAGGCTGCTGCCTCGGAGTGTAGCGGCAGTGGGGAGTCCGGTGCGTCGCATGGTACACCGCAGGTGTTACATGCTTCACCCACTGTCCCTGCTGTCGAGACATCTTCGCGGGTACAGGGCGCGGTTGGGCCACCCTCTCCCCAAGGGGAGTGGCGAGGTCAGCGGCGTTCGCGGCGCACGAGACGGAGGGTAAATGTGGAGGCTGGCCGTGTGGCATAGCCCTCTCTACCTGTGAGTGGACATGTGGCCGCTCCTTCATCAAGGTCCGAGCAGGCATACGGGGGAGAGGGGTTTATTAGTTATTGGGAGCTCCAATGTTAGGCGGATGATGGAGGCCCTTAGGGAAATAGCGGAAACGTCGGGGAAGAAGGCCAGTGTTCACTCTGCCTGCTTGCCGGGGGGGTCTCATCCGAGATGTGGAGGAGGCCCTGCCGGCGGCGATAGAGAGCACTGGGTGCACCCGACTGCAAATTGTTGCTCGTGTCGGCACCAATGACTCCTGCCGTCTGGGTTCAGAGGTCATCCTCAGTTCATACAGGCGGTTGGCGGAGTTGATGAAGGCGGAAAGCCTCGCTCACGGGGTGGCATCTGAGCTAATTATTTGTAGTATCGTTCCCAGAACCGATCGCGGTCCTCTGGTTTGGAGCCGAGTGGGAGGCTTAAACCAGAGGCTCAGACGATTCTGCGGAGATCTGGGGTGCAAATTTCTCGACCTCCGCTATCGGGTGGAGAAATGTAGAGTCCCCCTGAATAGGTCAGGCGTGCACTACACGCAGGAAGCGGCTACAAGTGTAGCGGAGTACGTGTGGAGTGCACATGTGGGTTTTTTAGATTAGAGAATTCCCTCCCTATGCCCGACAAGACGCCTCCTGAGACGCGGCAAAGTAGGAGTAGGCAAAATGCAACAGGGAATAACAATATTAATGTGCTAATAGCGAACTGCAGGAGCGTCTATAGAAAGGTCCCAGAACTGCTCACATTAATAAAAGGTCACAATGCCCATATAGTACTAGGGACAGAAAGTTGGCTGAAACCAGACGTAAACAGCAATGAAATCCTAAACTCAGATTGGAATGTATACCGCAGAGACAGGCTGGACAGTGAAGGGGGAGGCGTGTTTATAGCTATAAGAAGTGCGATAGTATCGAAGTAAATTGACGGAGATCCGAAATGTGAAATAATTTCGGTGAAGGTCACGGTTAAAGCAGGCTCAGACATGGTAATTGGATGTCTCTACTGGCCCTCTGGCTCATCAGCTGTTGTGGCTGAGCACCTGAAGGATAATTTGGAAAATATTTCGAGTAGATTTTAATTTGCCGGATATAGACAGGGAGACTCAAACGTTCATAACGGGTGGCAAAGAATCCAGTGAAATTTTTTTAAAGTGCTTTATCTGAAAACTACCTCGAGCAGTAAAACAGAGAACCGACTCGTGGCGATAACTGAGGGATAGAGAAACAATTAAAATCGCTCAAAAGAGGAAAGGTCGCTGGACCTGATGGGATACCCGTTCGATTTTACACAGAGTACGCGAAGGAACTTGCCCCCCTTCTTGCAGCGGTGTACCGTAGGTCTCTAGAAGCGCGTAGCGTTCCAAAGGATTGGAAAAGGGCACAGGTCATCCCCGTTTTCAAGAAGGGACGTCGAACAGATGCGCGGAACTATAGACCTATATCTCTAACGTCGATCAGTTGTAGAATTTTAGAACACGTATTATGTTCGAGTATAATGACTTTTCTGGAGACTAGAAATCTACTCTGTAGGAATCAGCATGGGTTTCGAAAAAGACGGTCGTATGAAATCCAGCTCGCGCTATTCGTCCACGAGACTCAGAGGGCCATAGACACGGGTTCACAGGTAGATGCCGTGTTTCTTGACTTCCTCAAGGCGTTCGATACAGTTCCCCACAGTCGTTTAATGAAGAAAGTAAGAGCATATGGACTATCAGACCAATTGTGTGATTGGATTGAAGAGTTCCTAGATAACAGAACGCAGCATGTCATTCCCAATGGAGAGAAGTCTTCCGAAGTAAGAGTGATTTCAGGTGTGCCGCAGGGTAGCGTCATAGGACCGTTGCTATTCACAATACACATAAATGACCTTGTGGATGACATCGGAAGTTCACTGACGCTTTTTGCGGATGATGCTGTAGTACATTGAGATATTGTAACAATGGAAACTTGTACTGAAATGCAGGAGGATCTGCAATGAATTGACGCATGGTGCAGGGAATGGCAATTGAATCTCAATGTAGACAAGTGTAATGTGCTGCGAATACACAGAAAGAAAGATCCTTTATCGTTTAGCTACAATATAGCAGGTCAGCAACTGGAAGCAGTTAATTCCATAAATTGTCTGGGAGTACGCATTAGGAGTGATTTAAAATGGAATGACGATGTAAAGTTGACCCATTGGTGAAGCAGATGCCAGACTGAGATTCATTGGTAGAATCCTAAGGTAATGCAATCCGAAAACAAAGGAAGTAGGTTACAGTACGCTTGTTCGCCCACTGCTTGAATACTGCTTAGCATTGTGGGATCCGTACCAGATAGGGATGATAGAAGAGATAGAGAAGATCCAACGGAGAGCAGCGCGCTTCGTTACAGGATCATTTAGTAATCGCGAAAGCGTTACGGAGATGACAGGTAAACTCCAGTGGAAGACTCTGCAGGAGAGACGCACAGTAGCTCGGTACGGGCTTTTGTTGAAGTTTCGAGAACATAGCTTCACCGAAGAGTCAAGCAGTATGTTGCTCCCTCCTACGTATATCTCGCGAAGAGTCCATAAGGACAAAATCAGAGAGATTAGAGCCCACACGGAAGCATACCGATAATCCTTCTTTCCACGAACAATACGAGACTGGAATAGAAGGGAGAACCGATAGAAGTACTCAAGGTACCCTCCGCCACACACCGTCAGGTGGCTTGCGGAGTATGGATGTAGATGTAGATGTAGAAGTTATTTGAACAGTAATTATCTCGACTGAAACTTTATAGAAGAATTGTGTGAAACGAAAAGAGATAGGAAACATTTTTTCGCCTATTTCTCGTCGTCAGGACCGGTTGCTTTCCATCCACGAAATGAACGCCAGTAGGACCGTTATACTCCCCTAGGTGGAACCAGCACTTTCGCCGGCAGGCCAGTTCGGTACTTGACGCGTGTTGCTAACACCGCCAGGATCTGAGGGAGTGCCGGGAAGGGGCGTCAGAAGCGGGCATGCGCGTGGCCGGCGGTGGCGCGCGCATGCGCCTTGGCCGGCCGGCGTCGCCGACGCTCCGCCGCCGCGGCGTCGCCTTCAGTGGGCGCCGTTGCGCGCGGCGCCTAGCACGTACGGCGACGTCGCAACGACACGCGCCGGCAGCCCTGTGCGGCTTTCCGCGCGTCGGCTGACGCACGGGCGATTCTCAGCGCGAGGGCCTCCGGTCACAACAGGGCTCGCGCGGTTGTTCACACAGGTACACACTGAACCGAGTCTATATAACAGTTCCTAGTGTGGTGTCCTGGTATACATTAATGGGAATCACTGTAAAATGCTTGCCAGAGAGCACCTTTTATTTTACCAAATACACGATTTACTCAAATTCCGGTCACGAAAGGTGAGTGGGAATACTGGTTGCTACTGTACCACTGTGCGAGCTGACACAAATTCTGCGTCGGCGATAATCGGTGGACTAAACAAGCAATACTGGTTTATGTCTTAGGATCCGGTTGTATTTTCTTACCGGTTTTTGTACTCAGCTTCGTGAACGCTTCGAGTGCCTTTCTTCAGTGTACAGAATTGATATTATACTGTTTCACCATTAACGTAGTACTACTTTCATTCGTGGTTCCCATAGCTGTATACGCTTGATTTCTCGTGTTAGTATAATCTGATACAAATCATGTACACTAAAAATAATTCCTGTATCATCGTTACAGGCTCTTCGTAAGTTTTTCCGATAACAGCTTCAGGATACCAACATCAACCCAATGAATTAAACTTGTCACTCTCTCTACTTCTATTTGATCCTATATAATTACTCCTTTTTATAGCTTAGTATATCCACACTATGTTACTTCAGTACTTTTGTTGCATATCTGATAGAAACAAAGTGGAGCTCAGCGACAAGGGACCCGTTATGAGTGCCCCAGGGAAGTGTGTTAGAACAGCTATTACTTTCCGTATACATAAGCGATCTGGCAGGATGGGCAGCAACTTGCAGTTGTTTGATGATGATGCCATGGTGTACGTCAAGGTGACGAAGCTGATTGATTGTAGGAGGCTACAAGACAGTTAGACAAAATTTCTAGGCTGTGTGATGATTGGCAGCTACCTCTAAATACACAAAGAAGTAAGTTAATGCGGATGAGTGGAAAACAAAACAAACCTATAATGTTTGACTACAGTATTAATAGTGTCCTGCTTGACATAGTCACGTCGTTTAAACATCTGGGCGTAACATTGCAAAGCGATGTGGAATTAAACGAGGATGTGAGGGTTGTGGTAGGGGAGGTGAATGGAATGGTCGACTTCGTTTTATTAGGAGATTTAAGGAAAGTGTGGTTAATGTGTAAAGTAGATCGCATATAGAACGCTGGTGCCGTCTATTCCTGAGTACTGCTGCAGTGTTTGCGATCCGCACCAGGTCGAATTAAAGGAAGAAGCATTTCAAATGTGTACTGTTAAATTTGTTACTGGTACGTTCAAGCAACACCCAGGTAGTATGGAGATATTTCGGCAACTCAAACTGGAATCCATGGAGGGAAGACGACCTTCTTTTCGAAGAAAACTATTGCGAAAATACAGAGAACCGGCCTTTTAAGCTGACTGCACCATGTCCACGGCTGCCAACCATACATTTTGCTTAAGGCAACGAAGATAAGATACGAGAAAATAGCGCACATACGGAGACATATAGACGGCCGTTTTTCCCCTCTATCTACGAGTGGAACAAAAACGGAAATGACTAGTGGTGGTACAAGGCTCCCTCCATCAAGTGCCGTAAGTTGTCTTGCGTAGCAGGTATGTAGATGCAATTGTAGACGTAGATGTGATACGCTCAGTTGTATCTTAGATAATGGAGACCAATGACCAATTCTTGAACGATTTAAATTTCGAAGACGGTAAGAAATTCCGAAATAAAAATAACAGTTAATATCGAAGTAACGTGATAGAACAACAGAGTAAATTATTGTTATTTTAATAGCTGGTAATGTTATTCAGGATCACAACACTACAATGAGCAACAAACTCAGAGAATTTAATTATCGTAATTAACGAACAGTATCCGAAAACACCACTGCATATTTCGAGAGAACCGACCGTCTAAATGATGTCCAGCACAACATATTACGTACCAGAAACACAGTTATATCTTAGGCATTTGTCGATATTTCCTTTAACTTCTGAAATGTCAGATGAAGTCGGTGGTATAGAGAAAAATTTCTATTAATTCTGCTAAAGATGTAACAGGAATTTGATAGTTCAACGTAGCTTCCAAACTGCCTAGATATAATTACAATTAGGCACGATATTCAGGCCACAACCAAAGTTTCACAAATATTGCGGGTTCATGGAACTGTGTCGCAGCCGTACTGTCTAAGAGAAGTTAAATACTAATCTCCTTGCCTCACATTCCTGGATAATGTAGTATGTTTATAGGCTTCTCAGTTTTGCCGCTATTGTCTTTACGAGATTTAATTAAAGATTTTGGTGATTTGTACCAGTAATATGTTTCCTGTACAGTCTCCCACTCAGTATCTTTGCTAAGTGTTTATACAGACCACATAATCCCAACGGAAACCGATTTGGTCCATTAGTTTCTTCAATCGTTCCATCGTTATCTAATTATGAAGAATGCTCAAAGATGAGTTCGCCTTTAGAGACCACACGTCTACATTTCTACAAATCTAGGTCCGTCGTTTGGGTTTGCCACTATAAGATGATGTTGGTGGCTCATTTAGAAGGCTTCGAATGGTCACAGTAATCAAAATAAATAATATCGCAGTTTTTACTCATTTGCTGTCAGCGACGATCAGAAACTTATAGTTTGTTAGTGGTTTCGGTGATTAAATTGTCAGCGAATATATTATTTTATGAGTTTCACACAAAAAAATATTATTTCGCAATTTCATCTTCAGCTACAGCAACTTGGTCTTAAGATTGTATATGTAGTAAATATTCGAGTTTCCTAGAGAGAGCTAATATACTGACGAAAGAAACTAATGACAGTCTCAAAATAAGCATATTTTCTCACTACGTAAGTCTGTCGTGAATAAACAATCAGTATTTGAGAAGTGGAGTTGCATTCATTAATGTAAGACTAGGAACAAATCTGTTACCGTAACTTACAACTTAACCACAGCTGAACAAACGTACGGGCAAATTATCTTGTCTTTAAACCATTTCTCAAATCTAACTTACGCTGTAACATTTCCAGTGGATTCCTTAGTTCATAACTTAGCGTGGCAAACCTCCGACACTGTTATGCGGTTTATAAACATGTGAGAAGCACGACATGATTTAGAATATACGAGTAGAAGCAACGCAATGTTCTTCATCTGCTGAAACAGGTACTTTTCTTTATTAAGATGTACACCACCATCTGCGTGTACAATCATTTGGTCATCGTCCAACTTTATCATGCAAAACGTCACTTCCGTTGTCATTGTGTGTCTTGAACCATATTATACTAGTGATTTGAAAATATTATTACTTATGCAAAATAATGCGATGGCCCAGGAAGATTGAGGATATGTTGTTATTCAAACAACAGCATTTCAGTTGCTGTGTCGAGAGGTAGGTGTGTGCAGTGTTGTAGCCATGAAATATGGACACTTTTAGTTCGATTGCATAGCATTTAGGTAACGCATTTGACTAGAGGATGTGGACTGTGAGAAGTTCGGAATTGGTACAGTACGGACCCTTTTGGTTGTACTTCGCTACGGGAGGCAAATGCAAATGGAGGTTATTGTTGCGTTACACCCGAAAATTACTAAAAGATTACGCTTATGAATTTTAACTGTGAAGGGAGTGAAAGTTTAATAAGCGAGAATTTCCGATGAGAACTGTAACTGTGTTAATTAGATGCTGAAGTTTATCGAACTATGATTTGTTCTTTGGCAAGTTTTAACAGATTGTATGGCCAGTTCGCGCATTTTGTGTGTTGTGTGTGGGGAATAAAATATATGTGCAGGCTGTGATAAACTAGGAACAAGCGTGTACTATTGACTGTTTTAATCGTGTTCTGCAGTAATTGGATATTAAACTGCCGTCGTAAACTCCGTTCGTGTTTATTGAAACTTGCATCACTTCGCAAACTGTCGAACCGTGGTGTCCCAGCGCAAACCACTATGATGCTGAATTTTAAAGCGCTGATTACGTGTATCAAATTATACAGATACGCCATTATCAATATCATTTTATCTTGGTGTAGCGGGGGTTACAGATTTTATTGCAGCATCAGCCATGCTGCGTCACTGAAAGGCATGTATTCTCCTTTTCAGAGATCTGCCTCGACTTTGAGGAAACTCAGCGGTGACAAGAAAAGGCAGTGCAACTATTGATAACTTTGTATCTCATTGTCTGTTTATGAGAATGAACTTTATAGATATTGTAGTATAATCGGAATTACAGCCAGCAACAGATATAGAGATTATCGGTTTCCAGAAAGAACTCATTTTAATTAACTCTTCAAAAAGATTTGATCTATTGTAAAAATTTACGTAACGTAAACAATCGAAGCACTGATAGCAATGTATTTGATTGACCACTTGACAACAGCATTCGACAAACCATTCAGACTGAATAACAGCGTAATATTAATTATTATTTCATAGAGGTAGCTTAACTTGTGCAGAAAACGGATCATATTCATCAAGTAGTTTAAATATTTAATGTCATATGGAATTACTTCTCGCAGTCGTCTGCTGTCACAAATTATTATACAAACAAACGTCACCATAAGTTTTTGTTGTTTAATTTTACGTTACTCTATGAACCTATTGCATTAATATTGGATGACTTAATGTGTGATGCGACCAAGATGACGCGTGTGTATTTTGTATATGCCAGGGACGCTTACTTCGGACCGATTGCAAGTGAATCCAAAATTGTGGTAGATTATGTGATTAGTAGTGTAGAACGGCATTTCTGACATTTGCTGATATGCTGTTCCGTGCGATTCACTGATTCTTTTTTCTTTTTTTACAACAGGCTAGAACATTGATTTCGATACCGTCTGCATTAATATCAGTGCACACTGCAGAACTATTTTCATTGAGTAGATGCGTGATGCATGGTTCTGTAATGTTTGCGGAATACCCATCTTTGTCACTGCAACCTCTTCATTGGGCGACATATAGTCCTGTAGGACGTTTGTATGACTACTGAGCACATCTTTGTACCGCTTTTAGGTCGCTAACAACAACAGTCCCCTTGTTCTTAGAACTTTATTTGGTTACGTGCTTCAAGCATGGTCAGTCATCAGATAAAAGAACTGAATGCAGATTATTATGTCCAATGATTTCCATCTTGACACTGGTGTTCAGCTCACAAGCATACACCGTTCATTGGCCTCAAAAGATTACCCAGACAACACTTGGATGCGGCGTCAGCCTGAAGTGAGAGGATACCAGATACAGTGAACAGCGCCAACGTTCCATTAATTCGTACTTTCAGTCGCTTAGCTCTGTCCTTCCATATCGCATGCAAGTGACGTCATTGGTGGATCATGACAGAACGACCAATCGTCACGCATGGTCCTTAGGGCTGGAACGTAGAGTTAGAAACATTACTCAACTCATCCATTAAAAAAGCACTTTCCACGAAATGTACATTATCTTGTTGACATATGTCTTCTTTCGCGACTCAGGTCTCTTCTCAAGAAATTTTTCGATGCTGTTGGCCCTGGAAACATACTGCCATAGACTGCAAAATTTTTCAGCCGCAAAGACGTTTAGACGAGTAAATGAGTGCAACGTAGTGAATGTCAAATCGGCATTTCTATAGTAAGAATGCGAAACATTCTATAAAGAAGATTTTATTATTTTTAGTCGAAGTCTATTCTGGCGTAGTTTATCAAGCAGTTGGTTAGGGAGAGTTGTTTTCTCTTTGTCAGTTATTGTTTTAGCTTTTGCCAAGTAATTAATAAGAAAATATGCATGTTAAATTCCAGTAAAGACGGGCGACACTAATTTCAGCGTATGAAATCGGCTTAGCAATTTATGGAGCAAATCCAACCGTTTTCACCGACTGTATTGATTGCTATTTCCATTCTGAGTAACGTGGTGGAACCACGTTCCACTCACACTATCAAACGGGCATCCAAAATATGCGGACCACTTGTTAAAACGGTCATTCAGTTTTGTTGCATTTATTCTTGGTCGTCACTCAACAAATGAGGCAATAATCTTGCCCAAAAGTTTCTGAATTCTTCGGGAAAAGTTTCATACATCTTACTCTATAAACTATTTTTTGGTAGTTCCAATTTACTGTCCAATATTATACTGTTCACATTCTTGAAGTTTTTATCTGTAGTTGCAGTTTTGAGATTTTCTTAACGTGGGTCATATTTCAGAACTCACAGCTACTTGGAATTTATATTTTAATTTCGTAACCATTTAAAAAGGAGGAAGAAACTGCTTAAAAAGCTTCGTCTAGTTTGGATGTATCACCGTTGTCGATAAACAGCCAAAAAAAACCATTTAATGTATGTGTAGTATTACAGTCATTATTAATCATAATGTCCGCTACTGTAGCGTAGCGGTAGCATTACCGGCATTCACGCAGGACGCCCCGGTTCGATTCGCGGCAGGGGACTGGGTTTTATGTGTCCTTCACCGTCATTTTCATCTTAATTGACTCGCAAGTCGCCGAACTGGCGTCAACTAAAAAGGACATGGAATACGGCGGCCGAACTCCCCCGAATGGGGCCTCCCGGCCAACAGTGCCATTCGATCATTTCATTTTTGTACTCCATAAACCATGGATCTTGCCGTTGGTGGGGAGGCTTGCTTGTCTCAGTGATACAGACAGCCGTACCGTACTTGCAACCACAACGCAGGGGTATCTGTTGAGAGGCCAGACAAACGTGTGGTTCCTGAAGAGGGGCAGCAGCCTTTTCAGTAGTTGCAGGGACACCAGTCTGGATGATTGACTGATCTGGCCTTGTAACACTAACCAAAACGGCCTTGCTGTGCTGGTACTGCGAACGGCTGAAAGCAAGGGGAAACTACAGCCGTAATTTTTCCCGAGGGCATGCAGCTTTACTGTATGATTAAATGATGATGGCGTCCTCTTGGGTAAAATATTACGGAGGTAAAATAGTCCCCCATTCGGATCTCCGGGCGGGGTCTACTCAGGAGGACGTCGTTAGCAGGAGAAAGAAGAGAAATTTGTTAACATCAAGTATAGATTTAAGTGTCAGGAAGTCGTTTCTGAAAGTATTTGTATGGAGTGTAGCCATGTATGGAAGTGAAACATGGACGATAAATAGTTTGGACAAGAAGAGAATAGAACTTTTTGAAATGTGGTGCTACAGAAGAATGCTGAAGATTAGACTGGTAGATCACATAACTAATGAGGGGGTATTGAATAGGATTGGGGAGAAGAGGAGTTTGTGGCACAACTTGACAGGAAGAAGGGATCGGTTGGCAGGACATGTTCTGAGTCATCAAGGGATCACCAATTTAGTATTTGAGGGCAGCGTGGAGGGTAAAAATCGTAGAGGGAGACCAAGAGATGAATACACTAAACAGATTCAGAAGGATGTAGGCTGCAGTACGTATTGGGAGATGAAGAAGCTTGCACAGGATAGAGTAGCATGGAGAGCTGCATCAAACCAGTCTCAGGACTGAAGACCACAACAAACAAACAAGAACTCATGATTAATTTAGCACACAGATGTATGAAATGTCAATAAATAACGAAAATACAATGAAATCTAACTTTCCGGTAATGTGCTTCTGGTACTCCATACCCTGACGTTTGAATACGTGTGTGTGTGTGTGTGTGTGTGTGTTTGCGTGGCGTGCACTTGCGTGTGTGCGTACGCGTATGTTTTTCGGTTAGTCACATATATATAAATTTAGATATAATTTAAATAAATACGAAAAACTCATTGAAATATTAGTATACATCATAAAATTTATTATTTTTCTAATACATTTCACATGTCTCACATAATAATCTGCATGTAACAATGATAAGTAGAAACTGAGACAGACAGTTTCAAATGGTTTCTGGGTCATACTATTTTACTACCACTCACACATACGCTACGAACGATTCCTATTCCTCGAAAACTTCTAGCCAGATAGTGCGCAGATTAACGTACTGGCGTCGAATAAGAAAGAAACGAGGTCAAATTAGATCCCCACCTAGCACCAACATGTTTTCCCACGTTCTAGTCAATATCGTGATGAATCGTTGGAATAGGTAAAACCAGATTTCATTTACACCATATCATTAGCTAATTCTTAGATATTCACTTATATGGACATTTTTTCCTCAAATTTTCTTTAATTTACATCACTTTGTTACAAATGCATGTAGAGGTTGACACATTACTCTCATTGCTATTCAGTTTGCTTCAGCCTGTATATTCTGCATCACTTTAAAGGGTAATATAAAGCTTGGAGGCAAAGTCTTCGCTATGCTTGCGTCACACTGCATCAGTACGTTGAGAGATACTAGTTAGCGGGGAACATTTACAATCCTTTTAATTATCATTTTCATTTTGTTATAATATTTACTTGCGTTTGTTCCGGTCCTTGTTCCCACTAAACGTACATGAAAATAAAATTACAGAAAGGATATGACTTGGTCTGATCCCAATTCACAACAGCAAGCAGGTATATGTGCTATAATGTGTGGAACAAAACTGTGTTAATGTGTTTTCCTTCTCTTGTACACTGAAGATTGAATGATGATTGCCTTTAGTACCTTCACGATTTTTGCCTACCTGAAGCGAGAACTTCGTTGTCAGTTGAACGTTGATTTTTAGGCAATTTCTCAAATTATTTCTCATTAAAGTCCGCATGAAGATCACAACCAACAGATAAATTCTTCACTGTGAACTTATGAATATTTAGAGCACGCAATTATTATGAGTGGAAAAATAAGAGTGTGCTTCTCGGTGTTCAGCCAACTAGTTATTTCCATTTTCTGCAAATACTTCGACGACCTACCCAACCGTCTTTTTGAGCTGCGGTGAGTTTTTCTATTACGTGAACTCGCTGCCTGGACTCCAAACTGACTGCGAGCTATTACTAGTTTCAAGCGGCTGTTTATAGCCAAGTTCGATTCCCGACATCCATTGCGCCCTTTGATGCTCTTTTGTTTTACACAGCACGCACTGGTACTCGGTGAGACGCAAATTCCCTCATCGTTTTCCCATTTTTGATAAATGTGATGGTCGACGAGATTTTAATGAACTGGGTGCCGGACTCCAAGCCTTGGTTAAACTGATACCTCGATGCCTGCTTATTAGGTTTTCTGACATATTTATTTCGATAAACTCCTTAATTATACTCTCCTGTAAACTTGGCGTTTGCATCACGATAGTGACTTCGTCGTATTTCACGATTACATTCGAGGCAATGCTCCGCGACAGCTTATTTGCTTAGTGGTTTTGGTCGAGTGTGTCGCAGATATTCCTTGCATCTCTTCTCGGCTCTTCGGATAGTCTGTCAAACGTAAGGTATGCCAAATTCGGATGGAATAAGAAACACACCCGGCTTTAGGAGACCTATATCCTCTTTAACAGTACAAAGAATACCTATTATCTTATATTAAACAGAAACACAGCGGATACAATGTTTCCGTAGCAGTCTACCGATCTTTTAGATACTGGGCCAAAATAAAACGCTTAAGCAGTTTTAGAGTTCTCTTTCTCGGTCTGTCTCAACCTCTTTGTCAGGTGTGAGACCAACAATAGCTCACAGTCTGGTTGGAGTCCAGGCAACGAGTACACCTAATAACAAATCACGCAGCACCAGAAGATGGTGTCGGTAATCAAAATATTTTGCAGAAAATGGAAACAACAACTCGACTGAACACCAATAAGATAACGCCGAGAAAACCTGAGACATCACATTGGCCAAATTTATCCCTTTTGTGTTCTTTTTTCGTTGTACATGTATTTAATACAAAACCCACTTCTACCCTACTCATTTCCTCTCTTGTATTACGTATGTACAGGATATAAATAATAAAACTCACCCGGAAAATATTTACGAGGTTGACGAGGAATGACCCTTGTTAATGAACAGGACTTCCCATCACAAACCGTGATTCCATGCACATCTCCCGCATCGTCTGTGGAAAATACTTCGTTATGTCATTACATCTGGATGAGTGAGAGGAGCACACCCTGTTTTGCAGTCAGTTAACTGCAACACAAAAGTATGCTAACTATAAAACAGCGTGTCTTCTCTGTCGAGTGTTATCCGAAGTACAGTTCATGGAAAACGTGTGCGGAACTGTTTCCACTAGAGACTGGAGGTGTTTTCGCAAAACCTTCAGCAACGTCTGCTATGTGAAACTTAGTGGCAAAGTGGCGCGAATCAGACTCCTTATTGAACAAAAACATAACTGTCGAAAAGAGTTTGAACACCAGAAAACATTGCCCTGGTGAAGGAAAGCCTGGAATAAAGTCTGCCGAAATCCCACTGGCGTTTATCATTATTAAAAATAACCTGCTTCTGTATTCTTACAACATTACTGTTGAAAATGTTTTGAAACGTCCAGACGAACTTCCGCTCCCAACGACGACAATGAACGCAAGTGTGGGACCGCGTCGTCATTTAAGACCCGTCCCTGTTCTGTGTTCACCATCACGATGGGCGTAGTTGTGTGGGGAGATTCCGAGGAGAGCCAACTACGATTATTTCGTCATTGCCATTTGGGCTCAACATCCGGTGGCACGTTATCGGGTGACCTACGATATACAACACGATCTTCCCCTAGTTCAGAAAGCCTCCTGTCTTAAGGCTGTGCCCTGTTCTCGACGTAACGGTGATCTTTCAACAACATGAAGCAAGATCTGAAACTTGTGGTCTTGAATTGTTGAGGGAGTGGAACGCCACCACAGACAAGACACTTCGACCGGAAGAGGTTCGAAATCGGTTGAAACGGCTATAAGCTCTATGGCACTTAACATCTGAGGTCATCAGTCCCCTGGACTTGCAACTACATAAACCTAACTAACCTAAGAACATCACACACATCCATGCCCGAGGCAGGATTCGAACCTGCGACCGTAGCAGCCACGTGGTTCCGGATGAAACGCCTAGAACCGCTTGGCCACAGCGGCCGGCGGAAGAGTTTTATCAAAACAGTGAAAACGCTATTGCTGCCGTGTCTCAGGCCAAAAAGTTACGTCTGTCTGACAGTTCGGCAAATGGCGCACATAGTTGCATCAGTGTCAACGGCGGCTGTTTACATCCTCTTCTGTGATCTTCGTTAACAAGGGTCAGTCCCGCGTCGTTCTTATTATAAATATTTTCTGGTCCAGTTTCATTTTGCTCGTCCTCTATCATAGATATATAAAGGGTGACAATTATTGAAGTATATAAAAAAACGTAAATTAGTTACAAACTATGGCGTGCAAACACTTTATTAAACATGTAAACGTCACTACAGATACTCGGATTTAGGTTATGACATATTCGATATGCCTGCCTTATTGGTGGTCATGTGGCGCAACGAATAGTGAAGTTCTTCATGACCCTCTGAAGTTTCGGAATACCGATGCAGTCGACGCCTTCCAAAATGGCTGTTTTTAGCTCAGCTATGGTTTAGGGGCTACTGCTGTACACCTCGTCTTTCATATACCCCCACAAAAAGGAGTCGCATCAGTCCAGTTTCCGAAGAATATGGCGGCCAATCGAGGCACATGCTAGTGGCTTCCGATAACCCCACAGACATAATGCGGTCCCGAAAGTGCTCCTCCAGGACATCAAACACTCTCCTGCTTCGATGGGTTCGACCTAAGTCTTGCACGAACCACATCGCGTCGAAATCAGGGTCACTTTGGACAATGGGGATGAAATCATCTTCCAAAACCTTCACGTACCATTCGCTATTCACCATGCCATCAAGGAATATTGTAACGATTATTCCGTGACAATGCCCATTGTACACCACACAGTCACACGTTGAGGGTGAAGATGCTTCTTGATGGCAAAATGCGGATTCTCAGTCCCCCATATGAGCCTGTTTTGATTACTGACGAACCCACAGCAAACGATAGTGGAATTCGTCGCTAAGCCATACCATGCATGCACATACTAATTCCCATTATGCTCCGCAGCTAACCGTACTGTTTGAACGTCCTAACGCAATCCGTTCAGAAGTTATGACGATTTTATTTCATAAAGTTCAATAACTGTCACCCTGTATGAGATACGGTATTCTTACGCACATTGGATAATCATGCAGCGATCTGAAGCCCATAAATCAATGCGCTTTTTAACAAGTTGGTTCTGGCGTCGTCGATGAAGTACCTCCGTTTCTTCGATCTTCGGGAACAAATTAGAGGGTTTTGTTTGCTTCGATGCAAGTCCTCCCAACACGCATTTGCTACGCCATGACAACAAGTTTTTTCCAACTGTCCCCTCCATCACATCTCTGTGCATTACCGTGTCGCATGATAGGTTCACTTACAATGTTTGTACTCCCATGTGCATCCTTCACATCATATGCTTTTCTGTTTGTTCAGTGTCTTAACGGACTTACACTTAAAGAGATCGAAAGTTTCTATTTTATATCGTTCTTACAAAGTAATGAAGTTTTGCTGCTTCGTTGACCACGCTTAGAAGCCGTCAAGACCTATACAGAATTGCCCGCATCTCGTGGTCGTGCGGTAGCGTTCTCGCTTCCCACGCCCGGGTTCCCGGGTTCGATTCCCGGCGGGGTCAGGGATTTTCTCTGCCTCGTGATGGCTGGGTGTTGTGTGCTGTCCTTAGGTTAGTTAGGTTTAAGTAGTTCTAAGTTCTAGGGGACTGATGACCATGGCTGTTAAGTCCCATAGTGCTCGGAGCCATGCACAGCCTATACAGAATTGTTGTCCCGTATGACAAGAGTCTTGACCCAGAATAAATCTTTCACTCTGCAACATTGTGTGCTCTGTTTTGAAACATCCTGACCTGTTAAAACTCTGAGGGTTACCAGAATTCGAAAATGGAGCTTTTACTTCCGTGCATAATGTTCTTACCGACTGATACACCCAGACGCAGTTTACCACCTGCTCTCACAGTTTCACACCCGCCAGTGTCTCGCTACATTCCAGTCTTCACCAATCTTCACAAACGCTCACCTACACACTTGAAATATTGTTTTAGAAATAGGTAAAAGGCTGCCACAGACATTAATTTTTATTTGTGGGACATCCAAAACAGTTCCACAACAAGTTCAAGATAAATGGTTCAAATGGCTCTGCGGGACTTAACATCTGAGGTCATCAGTCCACTAGAACTTAGAACTACTTAAACCTAACTAACCTAAGGAAATCACACACATCCATGCCCGAGGCAGGATTCGAACCTGCGACCGTTTTCAAGATAAACCGAAGTCTTAGACGGTAGAAATCACTATACACTACCACGGTTTCGAGGATTCGAACCTGCGACCGTTTTCAAGATAAACCGAAGTCTTAGACGGTAGAAATCACTATACACTACCACGGTTTCGAGGGCCTGTTAGCTCTATCATCAGGTATATAAAAAATCTAAAGTAAAGTAACATTTGTAACCTATCCATTAAACAATTACATTTTTTTAAAAATTACTTTTTGAAAGTATAAAAAATTGTCTGAAATTATTAAACAGATAGTGTGAGATTTTCACTCTGCAGCGGAGTGTGCGCTGATATGAAACTTACTGGCAGATTAAAATTGTGTGTCGGACCGAGATTCTAACTCGAGACCTTTGCCTTTCGCGGGCAAGTGCTCTACCACAGGTTCGCAGGTTCGCTGCTGCTACGGTCGCGGGTTCGAATCCTGACTCGGGTATGGATGTGTGTGATGTCCTTAGGTGTAAATAGTTCTACGTCTAGGGGACTGATGACGTCAGATGTTGAGTTCCATAGTGCACAGAGCCATTTGAACCTCTCGTTCGGCATCTGCTCACGTTAACCACGGGTCCACGGCGCTCCTACATCTGAGCTACCCGAGCACGACTCTCGCCCCGTCCTCACAGCTTTACTTCTGCCAGTACCTCGTCTCCTACCTTCCAAACTTTACAGAAGCTCTCCTGCTAACCTTGCAGGACCAGCACTCCTGAAAGAAAGGATATTGCGAAGACATAGCTTAGCCACAGCCTGGGGAATGTTTCCAGAATGAGATTTTCACTCTGCAGCGGAGTGTGTGCTGATGTGAAACATCCTGGCAGATTAAAACTATGTAACGGACCGAGACTCGAACTGTATAGAAAAATTGTTGTATTTGGTATGCTAATGTGTCTTCTGTGAGCAACATGCATTTTTCATCTAACTGATGTGTAACTTTTTTTGCACTGATGATGTCTGAAAAACCGAAACCTGTCAAAGATGATTTTAAACATACGCTGATGGTGAAAAAAGAGCTTTTCTTTAAGTATTGTTATGGTAGTCCACTGACCCAGAAATATTGTGAATGGTAAGGAAACGCTAGACATCAGTTAACTTAGCGCTGTGACGATGATAAAAACCCATATTTAAACCAATATTCGAATATAAATTCACATTTTCATTCTCATTATATAAGAATTAAATAATTAAAGCAACATACAGAGTGGTCTTATTTTCTTGTTTCTCATCGAATGATCTCTTTACTTAGTCTACGTCGCACCTGTTTTAAAATATTTAATTTCATAACTGGCTCACCAGGGCCCCGTGCTTTGTTTTTTCTGAGTTGTTTTCTTCTAAATACCTCACAAAGTTCATTGCACATCAAACTAGAACTCACAGTCACTTGTTTAAGTTCTTAGACTTTCTTACATTTTCTCTGTGCCATTCGTTGAAGAAGTCCGCCATTAATGTTTGATGTGTGTGGACCTTGCGTAGTGTGAAGTATTTATTATCTGCGTATCTGACCTTCGCTCTGGCAGCAAATATTGTAAATGTCATTCTATTTCATAGCCGCGTTCACAGATCTTGCTCTATCTCGCTTTGTCTGTTTTAAAAGGAAAAATCTACCATGCATACTCTCGTTGCCGTTTTCCACAGAAAAATAAAATAAAATGAAAAATGTTACATAGTTCATACATGTGTCAAGGCGAGGTATGATTTGACATTGCCTCCTCCCACAGTGAGTTTTCATCTCTCTACGAAACATATAAACTAGATCGCTTTTATATACACATATAATAAACATTCCTTTAATTTACTTTCAGACTATGAACTGCCATCATTACTGCCATCAGTTTCCCTTGCAACAAGTATTTGGTTGCTACAAAATGCTTTGAGATAATAAGAACTACTCTGCTTTCGAATTCCTTGAAATATTCTACTGAAAGCTGTACAGAAATATCTTTCCCTATGCATTCTTTCACTATAGAAATGTATATTGGCTATCGCAACAGCTGTCTTATGAAATATTTGAAGGTACTGTATCAAAGGCAACAACAGTCCTCCCATTCTATACTCACAAAATATACGATGCAATACAGACAGAAATCTATGACGAACTTGCAGCGTGCTGAAATAATTGCACGTCCGAAACTTCTGTTAATCAGTTTAACGATAAACCAGCCAAAGTTACTGTTGTGACTTGGCAAGACAGCCAAGCCACTATGAGGTAGCCGAAAGACACGCGTTTAAGCTCACGCAGGCTGGCGTGAGGTCTGGAACAGTTAAAGGAGTTGAGTCTAGTAAAAAAAGTACGTAGCTTCTGGAATACTTAACTTTAATCTATAATTGGTAAACATCGGTCTGACGGTACATGCATCACAAGATAAATAACAAATGATAATGGCGCCTTGCTGGGTCGTAGCAAATGTAGCTGAAGGCTATGCTAACTATCGCCTCGGCAAATGAGAGCGCAATTTGTCAGTGAACCATCGCTAGCAATGTCGGCTGTACAACTCGGGGCGAGTGCTAGAAGTCTCTCTAGACATGCCGTGTGGCGGCGCTCAGTCTGCAATCACTGATAGTGGCGACACGCGTGTCCGACGTGTACTACCGGACCGCGGCCGATTTAAAGGCTACCACCTAGCAAGTGTGGTGTCTGGCGGTGACACCACAGTTACAAATTTCATTTTTTATATACTTGATGACTGGTTTCGGCCTGGATCAAATTTCGTATCATTCAGAAAGTGAAAATGGTATTTTCAAAAAATACAAGAACCATGTCAAGATAAACATATACGTATTATGAAATTCAAGTGAACAGTTACAGCACATATCGACAATTTTAAAACGGTTTCAGCTCCTGCTTTAATTGCTTTCTTAGACTGTTCTGTCTTTACAGTGAGCAGTCAAAATTACTACCCATTCCTTACAATGATTGTCATATTCTATTTCCTGTACTAAAAGATTGTATGCTATTACTATTTGCAAAATAACTTTATTGTCTACTATAAAGCAATATCCAATTATGTACAGTGGATTATATACCTATCTGCTAATTCATTTTGATAATAAATACGAATGTAAAACTGTCATTTATTTTCCATGTGTAATACATCATATACTTACTACTAAGTCTTATATATAGTAAATAAGCAAGAATAATATCCTTTTATTTCCCTTGTCTTAAACGTAACTCTCTTCCAAAATTCTCTCGACTTATCTTCCTCCATGTCCTTCCCTTGCGTACCTTATACTTTTTGTCGTATAGGATGTTGTTCCATTTGTGTAATTTTTCTTTGGTTCCGCCGAAAGCCTCTAAAAGTTCTGTAAAGGAAACATGGTTATCCACACGTGCTTGAAAATGACATAAAAGTCGAAATCGGCCATCGTGCTATTAATAAAGAGTATTACAAAATTATGATTCTCATTCAAGAGTATTACAGCTTATTACGGAGCATGTTTTTGTTCTATATAATACTTCCTTCTCAGTACCTTGATATTTCGTCTTTAGGTTTTTCTCAGCAATATGTATTACTCGCGCAAACAAAGCTGACACTCGGCGCGGTGGCTGATGTAAACGACTGTAAATGGAAAATGCCTTTACGGTCGCTTCCATCAACCACCGCGCCGATTGTCAACTTTGTTTGCTCGTGTAATACCTCAGCTTCTTGCTTAAATAGCATGTCTGAAAGTAATAAAATGTTCACTTTCATTTACGTTACCAGCGGTACTGATTAATTAAAATTTATGTCAATAATGCTGAAGTTAATGAAATTTCTGTGGCCTATTTACGGGTTTTGCTTTCATTCACTCTTCGTGTATACAGTCCAATCACCTCCAACGGTGTTCTATATACTTCTTGAACTACGCTAAAAGTATTACCTGTTTCAAGTATAAAGTTAACCTCAGTATTATTCAACATGTCCTTGACTACGGGTCGTGGTCCTGTTCATTCCCCTCAAATATCTTCTGCCAACACTTATTGTATTTTGTCACGCAGTGTTCGATTTTCAAACATGTCATTCCTCTGCCTTCACTACCTCTGTTCATCTAAGATTTTATCACTTACTTATGGATGAAAGGTGTAAATTACACATTTCGTCCACCAACTTTTTTTCAGCTGACATAACCATCTTTGGTTCTCGTTTCATCTATATCTGCTACCTTATTACGCCATTCCACATATGTTTTCATATCGTGTATGGTATAAAAGCCTATAGTTTCCTGACGTTGCTTCACATTTTAACTTAAGCTTCTTACATTTTTCCTCATTCATTACACTTATGTCCTGGCTGCTAGATTATATATTGACTCTGTAGCTTTTCAACCAGTCTGCTCCCAAAAATATATTTTTACCTAGGTCTGGCATTTCGTACAATGGATGCCGGAACTTCATATCTTATATGGAAAATCTCACTCTGGCCGCTTCCTTTATCTTTTAACTTCAATTTCCCACTATTTCTTATACACATGATCTCTTAAGTGAACAACACGCTGCCTACCCTCTGCATTTTATTCCATTCCATCCAGTTTTATGTATGTGACATAATTCAGTTCCTGAAACAATTAATAAATTCACAGATTTCTCATTCACTTGTCCTTCAACAACAGGCCGTGATTAAAATTAATGCTCTTGCTCTTTTTCTTTGTACAAGACGTCTTTTCAATAATTCACCCTCATGATTTCGTATGTATGCCACATGATAAATTGTTTCTTTCCTCTCAGAGGGTTCTGCACATTTGTTTGATTAGCGACCATAATTTGTTCCTGTTTTACTGGCCCTGCCACATTCGTTTTCCCTTCATATTTTGACACTGCTCCTTGATTTTGTCAAGAAAATCTATGTTCCTAATTTTCATCTCCTCTCTACTTTTTCCCGTTTTTAATGTCTGCTCTCACATAGCTATCGCCTCTGAACTTATTTTTTTTAAATTTGATGAATTATGGTATGTTATTTGACAATAACTCACCTCAGATATACCACTGACTCTACCGTGAGGTGCCACCTCTTCATATAATTGTTATTTGTATTCCTTTTACTCCGATACCACTCATCAAAGTAGTTTAACTAATGAAGATGATCCAGAAATTATAGCGATATTTGAACCTTATCGCATGTTCTATCTCTTAATTTTCCTGTAGCCGCCTTTGGTAACCAGCTAGTTAGTCTTCCTCGTCCGTATTCTTGCGCCTTTGTCCTGCATCGGCGTATGGCCAGCATGCATATTAATGGATTTCGCACTGTTAATTTATGCGGTAGCCGGAAGCCCTTCCTATCGCCACCCCGGTATTCCCTGGGACAGAATAGGTTCACCCCAACTGTCTGCATGTAGCGTTATTCAAGCAAATGTGAGCGAAAGTTTTCTAAATGTTTGCGAATCGTGTAACTGAGTCTTGGGTTAGGTAACAGTTCGGTATTCACCTGGTCGGATGTGGGAAAAACGCCTAAAAACCAAGAACGGGCTGGCCGGCGGGTGCAATCCGGAGCTGGCGCACTTTCGCATCTCGGAAGTGGCGCTGTAACACGCATGGCTATCCGTGCGTGTAACCAATGAATCAGTACTCCAGTCAAGTGGTATTCATCATTTCTTTCATCGGCCGGCCGGTGTGGCCGTGCGGTTCTAGGCGCTTCAGTCTGGAACCGCGTCACCGCTACGTTCGCAGGATCGAATCCTGCCTCGGGCATGGATGTGTGTGATGTCCTTAGGTTAGTTAGGTTTAAGTAGTTCTAAGTTCTAGGGGACTGATGACCATAGATGTTAAGCCCCATAGTGCCCAGAGCCATTTGAACCATTTTTTCATCTATATATTAAACTTGATCTACTCGTCGCACGACACAGTTTCTTTTTGTAAGCCCCAGCATCTGGCCCTAAGCGTTGCTGATGACCAAAATTTTGCTTTTAACTCCCTTTCAAATTGTTCTTACTTCTTACGACTGAAATCTCTTCAAATTTAATAAACTCCGTTGCAACACATTACCTTCTAAACGGGTAATTAGAAGTTGTAGTTACCTTCCACGTATGATGAAGTAGATAAGGTACCATCAGAAGATTTCAGAAACAAAAGCGCTAGAGTTTTACCTTGAGGATCAATGGTAAGACATTTATGTAATATTATAGCTCATTTCAAAGCAAACCTCCTCTCATCAATAGCGACTCCTATTCAAATTCACACTTTGTAAGGACTGCCTGAGCACCCCCTCTGACATCAGGGTCCTTAAGTTTACTGTTACTTTGTCGAATTTTGCTTATTATTATGGGGTATCATTACTGTTGACTCATCTACTTCTTTGTTTTTTTTTCACATCACGTCAGAATTTATCATTCTTGAAGCTGACATGGTCCACAAACAAATCATAATCTCTGATTTTCATAAATATCGCAGTTTGCACTTCAGCAGTATCTATATGTACCTTCTGATCGTCTTTTGAACCTTGACTTTCCTCTGTAATTACTTCTGCTTCCTTCTGTAAATATTCAATTCCAATTAGATCTTCATGTTTCATGAAAATTTATCTTGACACTGAGAAGTCAATGTTACCACTTTTTCATCTATTTACATTAAATATTCATTTAAACTATTATTCATATTTTGTCAAGTATTTTCTAAAAATATTTGGAAGATTGTCGCCTCTCTTCTTGTCTCTTCACTCCCCCAGCCACTCGTCTTTATATACCCTTAAGTTTTGGTCTCATCTAGCCTTGTCATTCCTCAGTTACTTAAAAGTACAAAGAGATCTCTGAACTTGCCAGTACAACACTAGAAAGTCTGTGGACCATTAATGAGTTCAGTTGAAATTCGAACAGTCTAAGCAGTAATCCAAATTGTTTAAATATTTATATTTGAATAAAATATTTCTGGAATTCTCTTCTGTTCTTTTCTACTCAGGCGCCAGATCTAAAGGTACAAGTATCCCGGACTGTTTATGGAAAAGTCGCACAAACGTCCTGTGACTGGCGCTCGCTAATTTATTATGCTTCGTGACAAATTAGCAAAATCTCTGTTCATTAATTAGCGTGCGTAGTTATTAAATTTTGTGAATGTTCCTCTGTTTAAGAGATTTAATCTCGCGTTTTTGTAAACGTTAATTCATTCAGTCTGTAGCACAGTCCTGGCTCATTTGCTTTATTTTGAAAGCAACCATCCGTTCGTTTAGTAAGCCAGTCAGTCAGGCTCCAGCTCTCTGCTGACACACGAGTACAACTAGACAGTGGCAAGTAAACTGTTCACCCTTTTCTGTTTTTTCCTCTTAGTATATTTGTTGAATTTCGTGCGTATTTCTCTATTTAAGAGGTTTAATCTCGAGTTTCTGTATGTGTAAATTCATTCAGTCTCTAGCGTAATAGTTGCATACTCAACAACCAGCTACGTAGCTCATTAAGGTATCAGGGTCCCTTAGTGACACATCAGGAGGGCAGCAGTCGCATATCTATAATTGTGTGCTTTTATAGTTTACTTCTTCAGTTAGTCTTGCTAGGATGGCTAGAACGTGTGCATGCTGTATGCGGACGCAGGACGACATGGCCGCAGTTTGCGAACAGCTGAATGTGCTTTTGGCTACAGTCAGTCACCTTTAGGTTGCACCTAGGGGTGCAGCGGTGGCGAAGGATTCGGCACGTCACATGGGACACCTCAAGTGTCACTTGTTTTGCCCACGTGTTCTGCCTCCGAGGTTTCTCCTAGTGCACCCGACGCGGTGGATCCGCCATCAGAACAGGGTGAGTGGCGGGTGGCAACACTTTCGCGTCGTTCGAGACGGGAGAGCCATTGTAGAGACTAAGTTAGAATTATATGTTAATACCTTGAGCTGCTGACGGGCGTTGATATATATCAAAGGTGACAGGTGAAAATGTGTGCCCCAACCGGGTCTCGAACCCGGGATCTCCTGCTTACATTGCAGACGCTCTATCCATCTGAGCCACCGAGGGCACAGAGGATACTGCGACTGCAGGGACCATCTCGCTCACGCCTCCCGCGAAACCCACATTCTCACCTTATATGTCCACACATTACATTCGCAGTGTCCCTATCCAACACACTCATTACTCGTGGAAGACATTCTTACCAAGTCCCGTAAGAGGTCGAGTAATATGTGTGCATCCGCACAGAAGAAGGAGGTCATGACCGGTATTGCCAGATCTGTATACCTATATGCATATGATAATAATGTAGAGATTGGCCGCCTGGCCTCGACCATTCACCCTGTGAGTGTGTGAGTGGACAGGTAGTCGCACTTCAGCAAGGTCCGAGCAAGTACATGGGGAAAGGAGTGTACTAGTTATAGGATGCTCCAATGTTAGGCGCTTTATGGAGCCACTTAGGCAGGCAGCGTTCAGGGCTGGAAGGGAAGCTACTCGGTATGTGCTCTCAGTATGTATGCAGGGGGGCCTCATCCGAGATGTGGAGGCGGTCTTGCCTGTTGGCTGTCGTGCGTGCAGAGTGCAATCGTCTGCATGTTATGGCTCACGTCGCCATCAACGATGTCTGCCGCATGGGTTCTGAGGCCATCGTCTGTTCGTACAGGCGGCTGGTGGAGGTGATGAAGACTGCTGGCCTCCCGCACGGGATGCAAGCAAAGTCTGCCATCTGCAGCATCGTTCCCAGAGTTGAACGGGGTCCTTTGGTTTGGAGCCGAGTGGAGGGTCTCAACCAAAGGCTTCATCGACTCTGTGACGGTCTTGGCTGCGGATTTGTAGACCTCTTGCGGCGTCTCGGGGTTTAATTTCTCGCGTGTCTATTCGTTGTCGTCACTGTGCAGGCTGCAAATTAAAATTTACCTACCTCAGAACGGCGTCTGCTCAATGTCCCTTCTACGTAGATACTTACAATATGATGTAAAAGCAGTGCTGATAAGAAACACCACCTAATATCTACAATTACTGAGGCCGCGCAACTCTAGTTATGAAAGATAGTTCTGTAGAGATACTGTCATCCAATTTTATCGTACAGTAAGGAAATGGATTGGCTTCTGACAAATATTCCGAAATTTCCACACAATAATGTTTATTTTGTCCTTGATAACCAAAGAAAAGGTACTATTCAGTCCACATTCAAGCTATTGGCTATTTCTTCCAGTTCACGATTCATACACACATTTCACACCCACAGCAGCCAGAAATCTGTCAAAACACGACCCAAATTAAACAACGTTTTCACTGTCATTAATTGCACCACTAATATGAGTTATTACATTCTGTCTTTCTTTCGGATTTCTGAAAAAGGAACTGCTCGCTAAAAATGCTCAGTCATTAAATACTGAAATATGCCACGCGGATACGATGGAGGCCAATATTTCACACCCGAATATCTGTCCAGCAGATCTAGTCAGAACCTCTGAAATTTCGCCAAGCAGTCCTCAACAACAACTGCAATCGACTTAGCTCACCAATAACACAAATACTAAGTAATTCTTCATCTTACACATTATTTTCACTGGCACTAGTAACATGACCGTCCGCGTTCAAAGCTAGAGAGCGACTCCCTTCTTCCAGCCCCACTCCCAGTGTAACCATCACGTAATGAGCGGGAACCGTCTCGTTTCTGATTGGCTGACCATACTGACAGCCAATCAGAATACTCGCTCATGATCATACTCGCGCCAAAACTGGTCTGCACCAAACCTTATTCACAGTCGCATTTGCGTCAATCTGAAAATTTGGCTTGGTTCAAATGGCTCTGAGCACTATGGCACTTAACATCTGAGGTCATCAGTCCCCTAGAACTTAGAACTACTTAAACCTAACTAACCTAAGGACATCACACATATCCATGCCCAAGGCAGGATTCGAACCGGTGACTGTAGCGGTCGACTGGTCCCAGACTGAAGCGCCTAGAACTACATCTACATCTACATCTACATTGATACTCCGCAAGCCACCCAACGGTGTGTGGCGGAGGGCACTTTACGTGCCACTGTCATTACCTCCCTTTCCTGTTCCAGTCGCGTATGGTTCGCGGGAAGAACGACTGTCTGAAAGCCTCCGTGCGCGCTCTAATCTCTCTAATTTTACATTCGTGATCTCCTCGGGAGGTATAAGTAGGGGGAAGCAATATATTCGATACCTCATCCAGAAACGCACCCTCTCGAAACCTGGCGAGCAAGCTACACCGCGATGCAGAGCGCCTCTCTTGCAGAGTCTGCCACTTGAGTTTATTAAACATCTCCGTAACGCTATCACGGTTACCAAATAACCCAGTGACGAAACGCGCCGCTCTTCTTTGGATCTTCTCTATCTCCTCCGTCAACCCGACCTGGTACGGATCCCACACTGATGAGCAATACTCAAGTATAGGTCGAACGAGTGTTTTGTAAGCCACCTCCTTTGTTGATGGACTACATTTTCTAAGCACTCTCCCAATGAATCTCAACCTGGTACCCGCCTTACCAACAATTAGTTTTATATGATCATTCCACTTCAAATCGTTCCGTACGCATACTCCCAGATATTTTACAGAAGTAACTGCTACCAGTGTTTGTTCCGCTATCATATAATCATACAATAAAGGATCCTTCTTTCTATGTATTCGCAATACATTACATTTGTCTATGTTAAGGGTCAGTTGCCACTCCCTGCACCAAGTGCCTATCCGCTGCAGATCTTCCTGTATTTCGCTACAATTTTCTAATGCAGCAACTTCTCTGTATACTACAGCATCATCCGCGAAAAGCCGCATGGAACTTCCGACACTATCTACTAAGTCATTTATATATATTGTGAAAAGCAATGGTCCCATAACACTCCCCTGTGGCACGCCAGAGGTTACTTTAACGTCTGTAGACGTCTCTCCATTGATAACAACATGCTGTGTTCTGTTTGCTAAAAACTCTTCAATCCAGCCACACAGCTGGTCTGATATTCCGTAGGCTCTTACTTTTTTTTATCAGGCGACAGTGCGGAACTGTATCGAACGCCTTCCGGAAGTCAAGAAAAATAGCATCTACCTGGGAGCCTGTATCTAATATTTTCTGGGTCTCATGAACAAATAAAGCGAGTTGGGTCTCACACGATCGCTGTTTCCGGAATCCATGTTGATTCCCACATAGTAGATTCTGGGTTTCCAGAAATGACATGATACGCGAGCAAAAAACATGTTCTAAAATTCTACAAGAGATCGACGTAAGAGATATAGGTCTATAGTTTTGCGCATCTGCCCGATGACCCTTCTTGAAGACTGGGACTATCTGTGCTCTTTTCCAATCATTTGGAACCCTCCGTTCCTCTAGAGACTTGCGGTACACGGCTGTTAGAAGGGGGGCAAGTTCTTTCGCGTACTCTGTGTAGAATCGAATTGGTATCCCGTCAGGTCCAGTGGACTTTCCTCTATTGAGTGATTCCAGTTGCTTTTCTATTCCTTGGACACTTATTTCGATGTCAGCCATTTTTTCGATTGTGCGAGGATTTAGAGAAGGAACTGCAGTGCGGTCTTCCTCTGTGAAACAGCTTTGGAAAAAGGTGTTTAGTATTTCAGCTTTACGCGTGTCATCCTCTGTTTCAATGCCATCATCATCCCGTAGTGTCTGGATATGCTGTTTCGAGCCACTTACTGATTTAACGTAAGACCAGAACTTCCTAGGATTTTCTGTCAAGTCGGTACATAGAATTTTACTTTCGAATTCAATGAACGCTTCACGCATAGCCCTCCTTACGCTAACTTTGACATCGTTTAGCTTCTGTTTGTCTGAGAGGTTTTGGCTGCGTTTAAACTTGGAGTGGAGCTCTCTTTGCTTTCGCAGTAGTTTTCTAACTTTGTTGTTGTACCACGGTGGGTTTTTCCCGTCCCTCACAGTTTTACTCGGCACGTACCTGTCTAAAACGCATTTTACGATTGCCTTGAACTTTTTCCATAAACACTCAACATTGTCAGTGTCGGAACAGAAATTTTCGTTTTGATCTGTTAGGTAGTCTGAAATCTGCCTTCTATTACTCTTGCTAAACAGATAAACCTTCCTCCCTTTTTTTTATATTCCTATTAACTTCCATATTCAGGGATGCTGCAACGGCCTTATGATCACTGATTCCCTGTTCTGTACATACAGATTCGAAAAGTTCGGGTCTGTTTGTTATCAGTAGGTCCAATATGTTATCTCCACGAGTCGGTTCTCTGTTTAATTGCTCGAGGTAATTTTCGGATAGTGCACTCAGTATAATATCACTCGATGCTCTGTCCCTACCACCCGTCCTAAACATCTGAGTGTCCCAGTATATATCTGGTAAATTGAAATCTCCACCTAAGACTATAACATGCTGAGAAAATTTATGTGAAATGTATTCCAAATTTTCTCTCAGTTGTTCTGCCACTAATGCTGCTGAGTCGGGAGGTCGGTAAAAGGAGCCAATTATTAACCTAGTTCGGTTGTTTAGTGTAACCTCCACCCATAATAATTCACAGGAACTATCCACTTCTACTTCACTACAGGATAAACTACTACTAACAGCGATGAACACTCCACCACCGGTTGCATGCAATCTATCCTTCCTAAACACCGTCTGTACCTTTGTAAAAATTTCGGCAGAATTTATCTCTGGCTTAAGCCAGCTTTCTGTACCTATAACGATTTCAGCTTCGGTGCTTTCTATCAGCGCTTGAAGTTCCGGTACTTTACCAACGCAACTCTTGGCCACATCGGCCGGCCGTCAATCTGACATGCATATATTAAAGTTATGTTTAATAAACGAAAACTAAAAGACAATAATTCTGGAAATATTCTTTAGATACAGATTTTACTCCAGCTGACTTTCCGGCTGCTCTGTTACAATAGCAATCACACCTAGACATACGCCATCAGGAAAGTGGGTAAATGCCCTAGGATCATTTTCCCACGACAGGTTTGTGTAACTCTTGCAGGTTACTTAAGACAGTATATAATACAATATAGAAATCTGACGAACGTCCCACATACACACTTTCATTTACTCACAGGCTCACATAACTCATAATAAAATAAATACTGATTTTATTTGTGCTTTCTGAAGTTATTCTAGATGTCATACTACGAAAATTGTAAGGTATTTCAATATTTTTTATATTAAATATCAGTTAAATAATTCTATACCCTGATGCTTCAGGTGAGTAATTTAAATGACAACCAAAAACAACTCATAATTGTCCCCAAGTGAATTTCCTTTCTTAAGTTTAGTTTTCCCAACTTTAAAGTAAATTTTTATATCTCCGAAAATATGCCCACTAGAAAGCTCAGATCTGGCACCGTGCTGCTGCTACGGTCGCAGTTCGAATCCTGCCTTGGGCATGGGTGGGTGTTTTTATTTTTCTTTATTATGATTTCATTCCCCTGCCCCATAAGGGCAGGGGAGCGCGGGCTGTCAGTGGCACAATCCACCGCTCTTCAGCCAAGTGACATGACAACTAAAATAAGAATAAAATATTACATACATAAGGTGATAAAAAAGGAGGACATAAAACAGAGTAATGGGAGAAAATGGAGGTAAAAATAGACTGACATGGAGACGTCCATGGGGGACAGTTAAAAAGTCGCCAGGAAGTTAAAAAAACACAGTTGGCGATTCTTAAAACACAGAGAAGACACTGGATGGACACGCACAGGTTAAAAGTCGGCCACAGTACTAAAAACACTCCAGAACAACACACTTAAAACTCACTTGGAGCACACACGACGAAGAATAAAACTGCCAGGTGGGATCTGCCGAGGGAAACGTCAGAGAGGATGGAAAAGGAGGGGAGAGCGAGGGGCAGCAGGGCAGGCGGTGGTATGAAGAGAGTAGGGGCGTCAGTGCGTACACCAAGAGGCAGGACACACTTCGGGCTGGAGATGAAGAGGGAAGACAGGGCAGGAGCGAGCGCAGAGACACTGAAAGGAGGCACAAGAGAGGAAGGGGAAGTAGGGGGGGGGGGGGGGAAGCCGCTCAGGAGGAGGGAACGGGAGGAGAGGGAGCCCAGAGGAGGAGGCAGGAAGAGGGGGTTAGAGTTGGTAGGAAGGGTAGATGTCAGCGCGAAGCTCATCATCCGAGAGGGGTAGATGGTGGAAGTTGATGGGTGGCTGTTTTTTTTCTTTATCGTGATTTTAATACCCGTATAAAAACAGTTAGGCTGGCAGGAGCACAATACGCCGCTCTTCAGCCCAAGATGTTACAATGGTGAAACAGAGAAGACACATGAGATGGAACAAAACGGTGGGGAAAAAACAGTAGACACATGAACATAAAAAACATGAAGCCGTTCACACTCGATGACAATCCACACTACAAACTGTTGACACGACGCACAAGCACTGATGACTTTGATGGTAAACGTGAACGATGGAGTGTGACGGTGAACACTGAACACAAAACACGACGGCATACACGAGACACGGATGGTGATGATCTCCGGCGCGCGAATGTTCACGTAACGTGTGCGAGTCTGGGGGCCTGCCAAGAGGGGACGAAGGGCGAGTGGGGGGGAGAGGGGAGAACAAAGATGCCAATGACAGAGGAGATGGGAGGAGGAGGAGGGGGAGGAGAAGGGGGAGGAGGAGGAGGAGGAGGAGGAGGAGGAGGAGAGGGATGGGGGAGGGGAAGCCCAGGGGAGGAGTGGGGAGAAAGGGAGGAGGAAGGGAAGGGGGGATGGGTGGGTGTGATGTCCTTAGGTTATATAGGTTGAAGTAGTTCTAAGTCTAGTGGACTGATGACCTCAGATGTTAAGTCCTATAGTATTGGAGCAATTTGAACCGTTAGAAACCTCAGATTTTCAAACCATCTTTCTATTAATAACAAAGTGCAGTATACAGATTTTGAAAGCTATAAAACATAAACTACTATCCTTAATTTAGATTCTTATAGGTGGGGAATGTACGCGTTCAGTAAGAGACACTGAATAACGTTCCCACGGCAGGCAGTGACAGATGCACGCGTGTCTCCCGGGTAGGCCGCTAGATGTCAGCCCCCAAATTTACATACAGAATGCTAAAACAAACGTTCGCTCGGAACAACTTGCGATGCGACACTCCGTTATGGTGTGGGTATTTGTAGGACTCTCAATACAATGTCAGGGGTGCACTGAACAAAGGAATCAGCTACTCGGGTAGCATGGTACTTGTGGAGTGTGCATGCCGATTTTTGAGGCTAGGTAGTAATTTGAGGTGCTCTGATGAACACACGCCAGTCGATATGCAGCAAGGGAAGTCAAATGGCGTTCAGAATAAAGGCACTTCGACTGTAAGTTTTTTCAGTAAACTGTCGAAGTAATCGTAATAGAGTTCCCGGATTTACTGCTCCCCAGGAAATTTCTAGCGCTCAAATTATTCTTGGGACCGAGAGTTGGCTGAAACTCGAAGTGCAAAGCTCAGAGAGGCCATGGGTGGGGTAGCGTTCTTTGCAGTTCACAAAAATAGTGTATCCATTGAGGTAGAAGTTGAGTGTGACAGTGAAGTCACTGGTCGCGTATAACAGGTGTAGGTGAAACCAAGTTAATTGTTGGACGTTTTTACCGGCCAGCCGATTCTGCTGTGGCAGTTCTAGAGTCATTCAAAGGAAGTCTACCGTCAATAGCGCGTAAACACCCGAATCATGCAGTAGTAGTTGCAGGCGACTTTAACCTGCCGAGCATGGACTGGGATATCTATAGATTCATTGCGGGGGGTATAGACACACAGTCACGCGAAGTACATTTGAGCACGTTTTCTGAAAATTGACTTGAGCTGCAAGCTCGGGAGCCCACATGCAATGGAAATATCTTAGACCTTGTAGCTACAAATAGGCCGGACCATACGACACTTTCAGTATAGAAACGGGGATGGGGGATCATGATGTCATTATGGCAGCTATGATTTACGAAAGTTATTAAATCAGTCAAGAAAGCTAGGACAGTGCTCCTGCTAGATAGACTAGATAAGCAGCTATTAGCATCTAACTTAGACAGTGATTTGGTATCACTTAGTTCCAGTAAGATGGATGTAAAGGAACTATGGGGAAAGTTTAAGCAGATTGTAAATCGTAGTCTTTAGAGTTACGTGCCTAGTATGTGGATAAAGGATGGAAGACCTAACATGGTTTAATAACGAAATTCGGAAGATGCTGAGGATGCAGAGGCTGTTGCACTCTCGGTTCAGAAGGTAAACGTATAAATGACGACAAGCGAATATTACTAGAGATACGTGCGTCTGTGGAAAGATCTATACGCGAGGCATACAACTAGTACCATCGTCTCACCTTAGCAACAGATATGGTACGGAACCACAGAAAATTCTGGTCTTACGTAAAATTGCTAAACGGGTCTAAGGCTTCCATTCAGTCCCTTGTTAACCAACTGTTGTGACAGATAACAAAACGAAAGCCGAAGATTCAAATTTCATGTTCAATAAATGATTTCCACAGGAGAATCGTACAAATCTACCGTGATTCGACCCTCGTACAGACTCCCGTATGGATGACAAACGTATAGGCTACCTGGTGTAGAGAAACATCTGAAAGATTTGAAAGTACATCAGTCGCCAAGTCCGTATTGAATCACAGTTTGATTTTGCAAAGAGTACTCAACGACACTGACCCTTTACATAGCTTGCATTTATTGTGAATCTCTAAACTGGAAAAAAGCGCGGGTGGGTCCTGTGTATAAGAAGCGTGTCCGCCCCCGATAGCTGAGTGGTCAGCGCGACAGAATGTCAATCCTAAAGGCCCGGGTCGGAGAGTTTCTCCGCTCAAGGACTGGGTTTGCGTTGTCCTAATCATCATCATCCCATCCCCATCGACGCGCAAGTCATCGAAGTGGCGTCAAATCGAAAGACTTGCACACGGCGGACGGTCTATCCGCCGTGAGGCCCTAGACACACGGCATTTACATTTATAAGAAACGTAAAAGAACGGACCTGCAAAATTACAGACCAATAACCTTAAGTAGCATAGTCCACAAATCAGCAAGGTATAGAAAGCATCGCTCGTACCAAACTCAGCTTGCTATTTTCTCACATGATATATTGAGAAATACGGATGAAGGGCAACAGGCAGATTCCATGTTTCTGGATTTCCGGAAAGCATTTGACACAGTGCTACATTGTGGGCTGTTAACGATGATACGAGTACATGTAATAAGTTCACAGGTATTTGTGTAGCTCGAAGACTTTTTAAATAATAGAACCCAGTATGTTGTCCTCAACGGCACACGTTCATCGGACACACGAGTGGTCCAGGGAAGTGTGATAGGACCCGCAGCTGTTCTCTATATAGATAAATGATTTGGCGAACACAGTCGGCAGCAATCAGCAGGTATTTGCTGATGATGCCGTGGTGTACGGTAAGGTGTCGAAGTTGAGTGACTGTAAGAAGACACAAGACGACTTAGACAAAATTTCCAGCTGGTGAGATGAATGGCAGCTGTACCTACATGTGGAAAAATGCAAGTTAATGCCTATAAGTAGGTAGATAAGACGCGTAATGTTCGGATACAGTGTCCTGCTTGACGCAGTCAAATCGTTGAAGTATCTGGGCATAACATTGCAAAGCGATATGGGGTGGAACAAGCGTGTGAGAACTGTGGTAGGGAAGGTGAATGGTCGACTTCGGTTTGTTGGGAGAATTTTAGGAAAGAGGATTCACCTGTAAAGGTGACCGCATATAGAGCGCTGGCGTCACCTATTCTTGAGTGCTGCTAGAGTGTTTCCTATACATACCAGGTCGAATTGAAGGAAGAAATCAAATCAATTCAGAGGCGGGCTACTAGATTTGCTACCGGTAGGTTTGAACAACATGTAAGTAACTCAAATGGGAACCCCTGGAGGGAAGGCGATGTTCGTTTCGGGAAACGCTGTTGAGAAAATTTAGAGAACCGGAGTTTGAAGCTGACTGCCAAACAACTCTACTGCCGCCAACATGCATTTCAGGTAAGGACCACGAAGATGAGAAAAGAGAGATTAGGACTCGTAGGGAGGTATTTAGGCAGCCGTTTTTTCCTAGCTATTTGCGACTGAATGGGAAAATAAATGAAAAGTAGTGGTACAGGGTACCCTCCGCCACGCACCGCACGGTAGTCTACGGAGTATCTATGGATATGTAGGTACTGAGAATGTTTAAGTCAGCAATCTATTATTAGCGTATGTTCGAGGTATTTCCAAGATGTGGAGTTTAGATAAGCTTTGATTTACTGCCAATATGATTGATTCTGGTGATCTGAAGGAACACTCGATTATTTATCTAGGTCCACCTACCCCTGAAAGTCCAATTTCCTTTTAGATTTACGTTATATCGTGTTTCACCGGCTCTAAATACGTTGTTTAATGAGGGGAAGACCACTTTCTACAAAAGACGTGAATGCCTATCTCAGGAAGTTACTTCGAATACTCCTCCAGCTAACAACCAATACACTGAGCTTCTCACTCTCCACATTTTCTACGCTGGCTATGGAAATAACGGGCGTACCTATTGCTGGGTTTTCTACTGAGGATCTCTACGTTTCGTCTCATCTAAACAAAACAAAAAATATGTATTCCTGATTAAGTAACCGAATGTATGCCAGTTTTACAACTCTGCTGTCGCTCGTGGCTTGTGATAACGATTTTTTTTTTTTGAGTCATCTCAGAGCAGAACTTCCAACCTACGTCCTCCATTATCTGCTCGATGTATTCCAAACTCTGTCTTCCTCTACAGTTTATGCCCTCTACAGCTCCCTCTATCACCATGGAAGACAGTCCCTGATGTCTTAACAGGTGTCCTATCATCCTGTCCCTTCTCCTTGTCAGTGTTTTCCACAAATTTCTTTCCTCTCTGATTGTGCGCAGAATCTCCTCTTTCCTTACCTTACAGTCCACCTAATTTTCACCATTCGTCCTTAGCAACAAATCTCAAATGGTTATCACTGTCAGCATTCAACCGCGATTCTTATACATATATTTTAACAACGCGTTTCAAGAGACAATGCTCTCATCATCAGGTTGTAAAGTCTATGTCATGAAATTAAACGGACTAAAAAGACAAAATACCATCACAAATAGTTGGGAAGTCCATAGAGTAAAACAGAATTAAAAGTATATCGGACAGTGGGTCCTCGTCTTACATTGAAGTTGTTGCCACAAGTCGATGGCCGTCCCATAGCTACCAAGTATGCTGTCGCACAGTGCCGGCGCGGGAGCTGTTGTGGACTGACGTGGCTAGGTGTTGAGGCGTGGTTACAGCCGTGTGCTTGACGGTAACGCTTTGCTATTGGGCGCCTTATTTCCTTATTGCACTGGTCTGCCATCGTTAGCCTCTCGCAACTCCGTCAGTGACATGCTACAAGTTTTAAGTCGCATACCTACCCTAAAATAATTCTAAAAAGGCGCTAAAAAATCTCATTTCTTTAAAATTATCTTGTGCATTTAGAATATTGCTTTGTTTCTTTTCATGGATAGCTATCTCGAATTCCTCTAGTAAATCAAGTTTCCTCCCTTTCTTTTCTACATGCAATATTTCTACGTTATCTTCTATGCTATTAAGGGGATGGCCTGTTTCATATATATGGTTCGCAACAGCTGATTTGTCATAATTTCCTAACCTGAACGCATCTTTATGTTCTTTATACCGGATCGCGAATGATCTTCCTGTCTGCCCTATATATTTTGCATCACAAGTTCTGCGCTGAATCTTATAAATTCCCGATCTTTCAAACTTATTTCTCTTCTTGCCAATATCGTGCTTAAGGCTATACCTCACTAGGTTATTAGTCTGAAAAGCTATTTTAACATCGCATGGCTTAAAAATATTTGCAATCTTTTGTGAGACTGTTCCGTAGTATCGCATCGTGATAATTTTCACTTTCTCTCCATCAGGTTTTTTCTTTTTGTGCTTATTACTTTTCCGTAACAGTTTTTTAACCATATCTATTTTGTAATCGTTATTCATCGCTATTTTCTTAACGGTATTAATTTCGGTCTCCCTACCTTTTTCGCTCATAGGTATATTGACTGCCCTATGCACGAGACTACGGAAAGCAGTTTCTTTATAAGCCTGCGGATGGCATGAATCATTCGGGATCACGGCATCAGTCGTAGATTGTTTTCTATAAACGGAGTACGCGTGTTTGTTGCCCTGCTTTTTTATATTCAGGTCCAGGAACTGTAAACAATTGTCAGTTTCATACTCCACGGTAAATTCTATTTTATTATGTGCCTCGTTGAACTTTTTTACTATTTCCTCAATGTCCTCATGGGAACCATCGACAAGTAACAGAGTGACGTCAACATAACGTTTGTAATAAACAATTTTATCCATTATGTTATCGTCGGAATTTAGAACTTTATCTTCAAGGTCGTTGATAAAAATGTCCGCCATAGTTCCTGAAATACTGGACCCCATGGCTAACCCATCGTCCTGAATTATTACAAACGTTATGTTGACGACACTCTGTTACTTGTCGATGGTTCCCGTGAGGACATTGAGGAAATAGAAAAAAGTTCAACGGCGCACATAATAAAATAGAATTTACCGTGGAGAAGAGAAATAAGTTTGAAAGATCGGGAGTTTATAAGATTCAGTGCAGAACTTGTGATGCAAAATATATAGGGCAGACAGGAAGATCATTCTCGATCCGGTATAAAGAACATAAAGATGCGTTCAAGTTAGGAAATTATGACAAATCAGCTGTTGCGAACCATATATATGAAACAGGCCATCCCTTTAATAGCATAGAAGATAACGTAGAAATATTGCATGTAGAAAAGAAAGGGAGGAAACTTGATTTATTAGAGGAATTCGAGATAGCTATCCATGAAAAGAAACAAAGCAATATTCTAAATGCACAAGATAATTTTAAAGAAATGAGGTTTTCTAGCGGGTTTTTAGAATTATATTAGGGTAGGTATGCGACTTTAAACTTATAGCATGTCACTGAAAGAGTTGTGAGAGGCTAACGATGGCAGACCAATGCAATAAGGAAATAAGGCGCCCAATAGCATAGCGTTACTGTCAAGCACACGGCTGTAACCACGCCACAACACCTAGGCACGTCGGTCCACAACAGCTCCAGAGCCGGCACTGTGCGACAGCATACTTGGTAGCTATGGGACGGCCATCGACTTGTGTCAACAACTTCAATGTAAGACGAGGACCCACTGTCCAATATACTTTTAATTCTGTTTTACTCTATGGACTTCCCAACTATTTGTGATGGTATTTTGTCTTTTTAGTCCGTTTAATTTCATGACATAGACTTTACAACCTGATGATGAGAGCATTGTATCTTGAAACGCGTTGTTAAAATATATGTATAAGAATCGCGGTTGAATGCTAACAGCTGCTACCTCGACTCCATAATGGATTATATTAAATCTCAAATGCCTCGATTCTCTTCTGCTCCGGTTTTCCCACAGTTCATGTTTCACTACCATACAATGCTGTGTTTCAAACGTATATTCTCAGAAATTTCTTCTTCAAATTAAGGCCTATCTATTAGCTATGAATAACCCTTTTGGCAGTGCTAGTCTGCCTTTGATGTCCTCCTTGCTATGTCCGTCATGAGTTATTTAACTGCCCAGGTAGCAGAATTCCTTAATCTCATGTTCATCGTGAGCATCAACACTGATGTTAAGTTTCTCGCTGTTCTCATTTCTGCTACTTCTCATTACTTTCGTCTTTCTTCGACCTACTCTCAATCCATAAGCTGTACATATTAGACGGTTCATTCCACTCAGCAGATCATATAATTGTTCTTCTCTTTCACTCAGGATAGCAATGTCATTGATACCTATCCGCCTTGGATTTTAATTCCACTCAAGAGCCGGCCTGGGTGACCAAGCGGTTAAAGGCGCTACAATATTGAACCTGAATCATGCCTCGGGCATTGACGTGTGTGATGTCCTTAGGTTAGTTACGTTTAAGTAGTTCTAAGTTCTAGGGGACTGATGACCTTAGAAGGTAAGTCCCATAGTGCTCAGAGCCATTCCACTCAAGAACCTGTCTTTTATTTCCATCATTGCTTCCTCGATGTACAGACTGAACAGCAGGTTCGAAAGACTACATCCTTGTCTTACACCCTTTTTAATCCGAGCAGTTCACTGTTGGTCGTCCACTCTTGGTTCTTGTACTTATTGTATATTACCCTTCTTTCCGTATAGCTTACCTCTATTTTTCCCAAAATTGCGAACATATTGCACCATTTTACACTGTCGTACGCTTTTTCCTGATCGACATATCCTATGAACGTGTCTTCATTTTTCTTTAACCTTGCTTCTATAATCAACCGCCGGCTGGGGTGGCCGAGCGGTTCTGGGCGCTACAGTCTGGAACCGCGCGACCACTACGGTCGCAGGTTCGAATCCTTCCTCGGGCATGGATGTTTGTGATGTCCTTAGGTTAGATTGGTTTAAGTAATTTTAAGTTCTAGGGGACTGATGACCTCAGATGTTAAGTCGCTTAGTACTCAAACCATTTGAACGATTTTTTTGTGTCAATTCATTTTCAAATTTCATTCGGATATTTTTGCTTTTAATATAATAAAAATATGTTCACAAGATACTTTATAATTTCTTGATGTATCAGAAAATTTTATGTATCTACACTGAGCAGTTTCACTGTGTTACACGTAATGACACAAGTAGCTTCTCTCCCAAATACGTTGTGATTCATGCGATAGTTACCAGTCGCTTATGGTTGTTACTTACTTATCTACACTGAGCAGATTCATTGAGTTACACGTAATCACGCAAGAAGCTTCTCTCCCAAATACATCTTGATTTATGCGATAGTTACAAATCTCTTATGGTTGTTACTTGCGATGTGTCTGTCGCCCAGCGTCTTGAGCGTTATAGGATTATGTATCACATGGTGATGGGGATCAAATCATTACCATCTATTTTACTGTTCTGATTCACATTTTTCGTAGTTCCGTGTTTCTGTTGTTGCTTTCATTTCCTACGAATCCAACTTTCTTCTGAGTCATGTACCACATTACAATAGTGTTATTTCCAACAGTCTCAACTAATAGACGGGTAATTCAATCCCTCGGGAACTGAATATATATGGTCTAGTAAGACTGATGTTGTGTTTCAGCAGCATAAAAACAGATTCATTGACAGTTATAAAATCAACTTATTTCGAATAAATGATTGAATGATATGAAATGTTCGCCTATCTTCAGTGAGCTAATATGAAAATTTCGTTGCAGAAACTATATGGTGCCCAACGCCTTTTTCTTAGTCAATTACTTTATGATGGAATTCATTTTCTTGCATCTGTTCGTTTTTTCCCGTTGTTACGTGTATTTGCTGTCACACCTCATCCTCTGCGGCATTACGATGTTACTGAATCAATATCGCAGGCACTCACATTTGTGGTGAAACAAAGAGTGGAGTGGTGTCATAACGTGTATGATACAACGTTTCTAGAGTAGTTGGTAAACAAGAAGGGCGGCAAAGAATGGAGTGTCGCCGCGAAATATCTCTTCTGAGCGTCTCCCAATTCGTTTGGTACAAGTGGCGTACTAATGCCTTCTTAGAGGAGCCCTCTGCGTAAAGGATGTGGAAAGCAGAGAAACAAACACACCTAGAACACCCAGACTGTCAAAAGAATATCCTCCGATTTTTCTTTCACTCCTTTATCAACATTAGGCAGTTCCTTACACGCTGCTATGCCCTTAGAGAACTTTAATATCTTTAAACGAGGAACGTCAGTAGCGGTAAAGAGGAGGTATTTGTGGAAAATGAATACTTGAACTCTTATTAAATTACTTTTCTGGAAAAGAAGCGAAGATTCTTCTCTCTCTCTCTCTCTCTCTCTCTCTCTCTCTCTCTCTCTGCCTCTTTCCCAATTTCAGTTTGCATTGCATACGTTGCGGTTGTAGAAGAAATCGAGTAAGTATCAGTATGAACTCTTGTCCGGAAACAAAGTTTCTAATCATCTAGAACAAACAGAATGCTAAATAACGTAGACGCATAAGACTGGAATATATTTTTCTCATTTTTTGCCTGTTATTTCTTATACTGGAAAAGCTTTATTATTCAGGACATGTTTCTGTTCCGATTGAAATATACGCATTGCCTTTACATGTAAAATTGGAATATATATATATATATATATATATATATATATATATATATATATATATATATATATTAGTATTTATTGGTCTGCAAAAAGCTCAGTAGTTAATGGTTCTTGAAAAGACTCAATTGTTGATGGTTATTGTTAATTTAATGGTCAAAGAGTTGTAAAGTTTTTTCAGTAGGTAATGTGGAAAATAAACTTTTAACGAGTTTATTAAAACTGCAACATTACTATCATCAATATGTGTAATTAGCCTGAAAGTGAGTTATTACCCATAAAAATAAATGAATAAATATATAGTGCAGCACTGTCTCTCTATTACTATTTGAGTAAGACACCTCAGATTTCAATTAGAATATTGACTTAAATATACCTCCTTTGAGTACGCGTGAAATGGCATTCTATTTAGATCCCGTCAGAGACCAAAATGTACCTGTATTATCTCCTGAAAGATCATTGCCAGTAAGACGCCGAGATGATCAAATGTTCAAGCATGACATTCGAACCGCCCGACATAACATCTGTTTCTGTAATAATTAGCCGGCCAGAGTGGCCGAGCGGTTCTAGGCGCTACAGTATGAAACCGCGCGACCGCTACGGTCGCAGGTTCGAATCCTGCCTCGGGCCTGGATGTGTGTGATGTCCTTAGGTTAGTTACGTTTAAGTATTTCTAAGTTCTGGGGGACTGATGACCTTAGAAGTTAAGTCCCATAGTGGTCAGAGACATTTTTGTAATAATTTGTAAACATTCCAGAATGAGTGCCACACTCAGCAGTGAAGTGTGAGCTCTTCTGAATCTTCCTGGCGGCTTAAAGCTGTGTGCTGTCCTACACTCGAACAACGGGAGCTATCCTTCCGCGAGCAATGCTGTTACCGATTGAACAATCCAACCACAACATAATGCGGCCTCGCACCTTCCCTTCTGCCTATATCTCTCCCTGCTTTTCAAGCTTCACAGACACTCTCCTCCATGCTACGTTTGAACATGGACTATGTAGCCGTGATCTGATACTGCATGGAGAATGCATTGGCTAAAGTCTGGGATTGCGGCCCCATGTTGCTGTGATATAGCGAGCGTTGGTGCGAGTACTGGCAGTTCGGAGCTCCAGAGATCGCATCTGCCGCTCAGTGGGTGCCACACTATTACGATACGCGTTCTTCCGGCAAGAAGATAGATTACCAATGAAGGTAGTCAAAGCTGAAGCGAGATCCACAGGAGACGGCCATTTCAATTTAGTATGATGCTATGTGTATTAAGGATCCCATTGAAGTAAGAATCAAATTTAGTATGGCGTTATACGTATCACGCGGAGAAAGTACGATCAGTCTTTCCACGGTGTAGATTCTACGAGGTGCATTCAAGTTCTAAGGCCTCCGATTCTTTTTCTAATTAACTACTCACTCGAAATCGATGAAACTGGCGTTACTTCTCGACGTAATCGCCCTGCAGACGTACACATTTTTCACAACGCTGACGCCATCATTCCATGGCAGCGGCGAAGGCTTCTTTAGGAGTCTGTTTTGACCACTGGAAAATCGCTGAGGCAATACCAGCACGGCTGGTGAATGTGCGGCCACGGAGAGTGTCTTTCATTGTTGGAAAAAGCCAAAAGTCACTAGGAGCCAGGTCAGGTGAGTAGGGAGCATGAGGAATCACTTCAAAGTTGTTTTCACGAAGAAACTGTTGCGTAACGTTAGCTCGATGTGCGGGTGCGTTGTCTTGGTGAAACAGCATATGCGCAGCCCTTCCCGGACGATTTTGTTGCAGTGCAGGAAGGAATTTGTTCTTCAAAACATTTTCGTAGGATGCACCTGTTACCGTAGTGCCCTTTGGAACGCAATGGGTAAGGATTACGCCCTCGCTGTCCCAGAACATGGACACCATCATTTTTTCAGCACTGGCGGTTACCCGAAATTTTTTTGGTGGCGGTGAATCTGTGTACTTCCATTGAGCTGACTGGCGCTTTGTTTCTGGATTGAAAAATGGCATCCACGTCTTATCCATTGTCACAACCGATGAAAAGAAAGTCCCATTCATGCTTTCATTGCTCGTCAACATTGCTTGGCAACATGCCACACGGGCAGCCATGTGGTCGTCTGTCAGCATTCGTGGCACCCACCTGGATGACACTTTTCACATTTTCAGGTCGTCATGCAGGATTGTGTGCACAGAACCCACAGAAATGTCAACTCTGGAGACGATCTGTTCTACAGTCATTCGGCGATCCCCAAAACAATTCTCTCCACTTTCTCGATGATGTCGTCAGACCGGCTTGTGCGAGCCCGAGGTTGTTTCGGTTTGTTGTCACACTATGTTCTGCCTTCATTAAACTGTCGTACCCACTGTCGATGAATTTCAGTTGGTTTCACACCACGCAAATTCAGAAAACGAATGATTGCACGCTGTTCAAGTAAGGAAAACGTCGCCATTTTAAGTATTTAAAACAGTTCTCATTCTCGCCGCTGGCGGTAAAATTCCATCTGCCATACGGTGCTGCCATCTCCGGGACGTATTGACAATGAACGTGGCCTCATTTTAAAACAATGCGCATGTTTCTATCTCTTTCCAGTCCAGAGAAAAAAAATCGGAGGCCTTAGAACTTGAAGGCACCTCGTATAGGTGAGCCTGAAAAGATAGGCTACACCAAACACAATCACAACGGACAAAATGTTACTCATGAGAAGTATCATTTAATACCATGTAATTCCGCCCCTGGTCCTGATAACCGCCTGGATTCGGTTGCCGAATGAGTCCGCAAGGTTGTACGGGTACGTCACATACAGATTAAGCCATTCGCTGAGGGATATGAATACGCAGTTCCACCATATCACGGGGAACAGATGTCGGCGTATTAGTCACTGTTCCAAGATGTTTCGCAAATTTTGTGTAGGATTTTGTAGGTCAGTCGAGATGTAATAGGGTGAGGGAGCATTCAGAAATCATCATTACTCTTCCGTTCCGATAAACTCTGTTGTTGTCGCTATCACATGGCTGTGTGAGCAATGGCCTCTTTCGAGGTGACGGAGTGCAAACGTCCGTTTCAAGCAGTGTTCTCTCTCTGACGGATGGAGATGGGCCTTCATTGACTGCCTGTAGAAATTCCTATCGAGTTTGGAAGCGATTTTGGTTCTCAAGCCTTGAAAAACGTGTCCAATCCCTCCCAGTTAGAATCTGTTTCGGGCCACAATTCTGACGTGGTGTTTCAACCAGTGTTCAAATTGTTCAAGTGGCTCTAAGCACTATGGGACTTAACATCTGAGGTCATCAGTCCCCTAGACTTAGAACTAATTAAACATAACCAACCTAAGGACATCACACACATCCATGCCCGAGGTGGGATTCGAACCTGCGACTGAAGCGCCTAGAACCGCTCGGCCACAACGGGCGGCTTCCACCAGTGTTACACCACTGTTTGTAGAACGTTGAGCAGTCCGTCACGAAACAGCAACACATCCGGCAACTTCACACGTCGTATGGCCATTGTCATCATTGCCCCTTTTGCCAGTCTGTCACGTTGTTACATCTACTCATGTTTCTTCGCTGCTGCCTGCTGCTAATGCAGAGGGACGGCGCGAGCGCTTGAGCACGTGATTCGACAGCTGCACCATCGGTAAAATCTTAACGATTCCTCTCTGCATCCGCACTGGGATAAATAATTTTTTCTCCGGTGAGCTTATCTAGCACAAGTAAATATATGGAGGTGTAATTATAGAAGATAATGAGGCAAATTATCTGACTTCACCAAGTAATTTTTGACATTTTGATCTGTTGGCGTTCTTATTTTCTTTTCCGAACTTTGACCCACAGAGCTCATATTATTTCTGACGAAAGCAGTCGGCAAGATAAACTTTCCCACTTACAAAGAGTGTTTGAAGACAATGGGTACTCTCCACAACAAATACAGAGGGCACTGAAAATGAAACCGAAAGAGGCCACAAAGAAAGCAGAAGAAGAAGAAGAAACCTATAAATCGATGGCCTTCCTGCCATATGTGGGTAACATCTCATCAAAAATAGGACGGATTCTCGGCAGACACAATGTAAAAGTCATTTTTCGTCCTCCACCCAAGACAGCTGCACTCGTGGGCTCCGTCAAAAATGATTTGCTACTCCGAAAATCTGGAGTTTACAAAATTCCATGTGAATGTGGCCTTTGTTACATCGGACAAACAACTCGTACTGTCCAAGAAAGATGTACAGAACATCGGAGGAACATACGACTTTTACAACTTAACAAGTCGGCAGTGGCAGAGTACTGTATTCATAATGGTCACAGTATGTTGTACGACAACGTCGAAATTTTGGCAACTACATCATCCTTTTGGGACTCGATAGTGAAGGAGGCAATTGAAATTCGCTTGACGACGTATTTAATTAACAGAGATAGTGGTTTCAATCTTCATAAATCATGGAATTCGGCACTTGCTGTAATAAACTCACAAAGACGTCGTCACAGTGTAGCTCACAATGATATATCGATATGCCAACACAGATTGACTGCGGAGTCATAGATACAACTAGCGCATTATGCACGTCTCTGCCGCCGACCAACGTCTCTGGCGCATTTGCATCTGTGGCCGCATGCGCAGTCGCGCGGTACACGAGTATAAAGGGACGAAGCGAGCACTGGAGCGGCGGCTAAGATACGCCGGGACTGGCGACAGACATGCACCCGTTTAAATGCTACCCTACCTATCAACTCGTCCAAGTTCTGGTCAGCCTTCCGTCGCCTTACCGGAGCTAAACCCTCCCCCTACTATCCTCTTCTCCATGATGATCACCCCTTCCCTGACTCCCTTAGTAAGGCCAATCACTTTGCCTCTTACCTCTCCGATGTCTTTTCCATCCCCGATGATCCCCAGTTCGATTACTCCCTCTTCCCGCGATCGAACTGACACCTCTGTCCCTCCCCTCGCACCTGGTTTCCAGTACTTGGACAACATTGCACACACGGAACTCAATGCCCCTATCACTACGCAGGATCGGATTGCTACACTCCGCACGAAACGCAACACCGCTCCTGGTCAATATCGTGTCACCTATTGTCACCTTCATGAAGCTCCTGTCTCTTTCCTCTCCGTCCTGGCCAGGCTCTACAACGTAGTCCTGTCCACCAGTTACTACCCCGACCTGTGGAAAACCTTCCGTATCATGATGTTCCTTAAACCTGGCAAACCGCCGTCCGATGTCTCCTCCTACCGTCCCATCAGCCTTACCTCGGTCTTCAGCAAGGTTCTGGAATCTATCCTCACCCGCCGCATCCACCAGCATCTCCGCCAGCACCGCCTCCTTCCCATTACCCAGTGTGGCTTTCGGCCGTCCTTCTCTTCTGACGATCTTCTCCTTCACCTCACTCATCTCCTTTCCGACCAGCTTAATTCCCGTCGCTCTGCAAGCTTCCTCTCCCTGGACCTCGAACGAGCTTATGACCGCATATGGCATTCCGGTCTCCTCTTCAAGCTCCAAACCTTCGCCCTTCCCATTAACTACGTCCGTCTGATCCGCTCCTTTCTCTCCCGCCGTCCTTCCTACGTCACCATCCATAACACCGACTCCTACACCTTTTTCCCCTCCGCCGGTGTGCCCCAAGGCTCCGTCCTCTCCCCCCCTTCTGTACCTTTTGTATACGGCGGACATGCCGCCGCCGTCACCCCCCGTCCACCTCCTCCAGTTTGCCGATGACACCGCCTTCCTTGCCCTTGCCCCCACCCTGCAGCGCTCCCAACACCTTCTCCAATCCCATCTTGACCGGTTCACCGCTTGGTGCAACCTGTGGTTGCTCAAGGTCAATCCCTCCAAAACCCAGGCGATCATTGTAGGCAAAACCACCCCTTCCTTCCGCCTCCTTGATTTCTATCTCACCATCTATGGCCGTCCTATCGCCCTCACTCCCACCCTTAAGTACCATGGCGTCACCCTCGACCGTGGCCTCTCCTGGACTCCCTATCTCCGGACACTCCAAGTCAAGGCACACTCCGGACTTCGTCTCCTCAAGCTCCTTTCCGGCCGTACATGGGGTCTGGACCCCTCCACCATCCTCCACACCTATAAATCCCTCATCCGCCCTATCCTTTGTTACGCCCATCTGGCCTGGATCTCTGCACCCCCCCACCTTTTATAAATCCCTCCAAATCCTCGAACGCCATGCTCTCCACCTCGCCTATCGCATCCGTCTCCCCTCCCCCACGCGGATCCTGTACGATCTCATCCCCTTCCCCCACCTCCTCCTTTTCCTTGAAACGATACGGATCCTGTACACCTCCCGCAAACTCGATCCTCCTCGTCCGCTTGTCTCACCCATCCTCTCCCACCCCCGCCCGCTACCTCGCCTGTATTCCCACGTCCCACCCGGTCACCATCTCTCCACCCTCCTTACACTCTCCCAAGGTGACTTCCGCCAGCTCCCCCTCCCTGATGATGTCCTCCTCCCCTCCAATTACCCCTCCTAACAACTTTGATCCTCCCCCGCCCCACTTCCTGTGTCCCTTCCTTTAGGCACCCTCCCTCCCTTCTCTCTCCTTTTCCCCCATCCCTCTTCCTCCATCCCTCTTCCCCTGGGCTTCCCCTCCCCCTTCCTCCTTTCCTCCTATCTCCTCTGCCCATGGCATCTCTGCTCTCCCCTCTCCCTCTCCCACCCCCCCTCCTCCTTTCTTGGTAGCTCCCAGGACTCGCACACGCTACGTGGACTTTCACGCGCCGGAGATCATCGCCATCAGTGTCTCGTGTGTGTGACGTCGTTTTGTGTTTTTAGTGTCCGCCGTCACGCTTCTACGTTCACTTGTTCCGTCGGATTCATCAGTGTTGTGTGCGCCGTGTCAACGTGCCTTCAGTGTCGCTATCGTCGAGTGTGAACGGCTCCATGTTTTTTGTGTATCTGTGACCACTATTTTTTTTTTTTGCCCGTCACTTTGTCTTTTCTAATTCTCCATTCTGTGTACTGCTATTGTCACCACTATGGCTGAAGAGCGGCGTAGCATGCCGCTGACAGCCTACCTGTTTGTTCAGGTATTAAAATAACAATAAAGGAAAAAGAAACTGGAGCGGCCGTCTTGTGACTCTGAATATGGCTGGACGGTATACAGCCGAAATATTAGAAGAAGGATATTTCTTGCGGCTACACACCCGAAACTTAATGGAACTGCTAATTTCATTTATTGGTTACGTTTTTTTAGCAGGGAGTGGCCTGCCATGTTAAGGTAAATGCTTGTTATATGGCTTGACGTCTAGTTGATCAGCCTCGCCAGGAAATCATTACATGACGATTACCATTGCCCGCAAAATGTGTTTTCGTCACGTTTTTATATTCTACAGAGATATTTGTGCATGATAAGCCAGAATGGATGTTTTCTTGGTATCGTAGTAGTATGGTTTTCCGTTATTCCCCATTCGGTGAGTTGAACGGACGAAACGAGTACCATGCCGATGGGAGCGCACGTGGAATGACTGTGCATCTTGGTGCGCATGTCGTTTTCTCCCCCTGTTCCCGTGCCCCCTCGGTTTGTTTCTGGCCTGGCATTACTTAATTTCATGTGCCTATGCAGGTTTTCATAGTCGGTCCGTACTATGTTCATAATGAGGTGAATAGATGGTGAGGGCCTTTTATAGCAAGTTAGTACTTTTTTAGCACTCACAATATCCAAGACCGTAGTGCTCAGACAGGTAAAGCCCAGCATACAGGTTTTAATCACTCATCACACTGTATCTAAGTCGTGTTATGAACTGGTTACCATGTGTATATTCCTGACTTCCATATACGAATAGCGGTAAATTATAACGTGTAGTTTTTATGACGCAAATATGGTTAATGGCTTTGCTTCCGATGTTTTTACTGTTCAAATGGTTCAAATGGCGCTGAGCACTATGGGACTCAACTGCGGAGGTCATTAGTCCCCTAGAACTTAGAACTAGTTAAACCTAACTAACCTAAGGACATCACAAACATCCAAGCCCGAGGCAGGATTCGAACCTGCGACCGTAGCGGTCTTGCGGTTCCAGACTGCAGCGCCTTTAACCGCACGGCCACTTCGGCCGGCTTTACTCTGTAATTGACCTACTTTATAGTAAGTATAGTATGTACAGTATGTATAGTGTGCATAGTATTTATAATATGTACAGTAAGTGTATGCGAAAGTGTTCTTTGCGTGGCTTTTTTATTAGCAGTAATAGTAAAGTTGTATTGTAGTAGTAATGAGTGGTTATGCCGTGGGACTGTGTGTGCACTGCTTGGACAGCGCTATCTAGTGGCCGCTTGTGAACCACTAGAATCACAGCAGGTAAACCGGCGCGGAATAGGGCAGTGTGAAGCCGACCGTTATTAGTCGATTAGCAGTCATTAACCAAATAGTTTTATCTTGTGACTTCGTCTTACTTATCTTATGGAAAAGAATGGTGATGAGAGCAGCTCTTTTTTTTATTTTTGTGACAATGATTCTATATCAGCTGGTCTCCCTCATGTATCGTTACATCCAAATGGTTTATAAATGTTAATCTGCATTCAGATATGTGGTACTGTACTGATAGTAATGTGTATAGTGTAACCCATGTAAGCCCTCCCTCAAACTTGTCATGTTATATCTCCACAGATCCGATGATGGCACCTTCAGTGCGTTGAAACCGGTTATCCAGTAAACAGTATTTAAGCGATCTTGGCGTTTGAATTATTTCTACTACAGACTTGGTTCAAACGGCTCTGAACACTATGGGGATTAACATCTGAGGTCATCAGTCCCCTAGAACTTAGAACTTCTTAAACCTAGCTAACCTAAGGACATCACACACATCCATGCCCGAGGCAGAGTGATCGCCCCACTACGCACTATGTGTTCAATGCAAAATCTGGAACAGCGTTGCGATACGGTAGTTGGCGTGTTGCAACCACTCCAATCAGCCCACCACGTGCAAGAAAATGGTACACGCGTGTCTTGCGCAGTTCATAACGCTCAAATTTCTGGCTAAAGAAGGCACCGAACCTGCGGATATTTTGAAGAGGTACCGCGCGCAGTTTAGCGAAGAAAACCCTTACGATTACCCAGTTGTATGAATTGCAAACTAGATTTGTGTCGTCACGGTAGTCTGCGAAAGGCGAGCGCGGACGACCACCATATTAGACGACATTCGTGCCATCCAGCACTTCACAACAGTTCGCCACATAAAACTTTCTGAAATAGATTCGGTCGGAGGAATAAGCTGTGGAAGTGTCGAAACCATCGTCACTGATGATGATTCATCTGCTCGACAACACTTCGCACCCTACTGCTTTTTACGATGGAAAAACTCGAAGCAATTAATTGGGAAACTGTGGATCATCTTCGTTACAGTCCAGATACATCGCCCAGCGATTACCATATGTCTAGAGCACTGAAAAAAAATCTTGGCGAACACCGTTCTGAGGAGAACGCAACTGTTGCACTCACACCCCGCTTCTTTCTTCAAGGATGGCATCAAAAAGTAGCTAATGCAATTGGAAAAATGAGTGACAAAGTCAGAGGACTGAGTAGAAACTTGAGATGGGTGTATTTTTGTTTTCGTTGATTCAATAAAGTTTACAAAAACACCGTTCATATTTAATTACACTTCGTCTTATCACTGTCATATCAAGTACTCAAATTGTTGACCCTCAGCTTTGAAACACGCTGCAAAGCGATTCCGGCAGACAATACTGCGCGCTGAGTTTCATCTGGAGTTATCGCAGCCGAGGACCGCGTTACAGAGATGAGAAATGAGCTCTGCATTCTCGCTTTGAACTCGCCCGCGAGTCCTGTCACGTCATTTTCCGAATTCACCATCTCGCGTCTCAAGCCTCCACCGCTGCCCGTTTAATTGGATACTCCTGAACTCAAATCTGTTGCGAGGTACAAATGGACTCTATCCGCGTAGAAAGGAGAGCGACTAAATATATAACTTTTTCTAAGCCTGCTGTAAATTTATTTTAATATTTAATGTCTATTCATAGAATGTCTAACAATTACGTTGTCATACACATACTTTCGACGTTTTACCAAGTCTGCGACGACGGTAAAAGTAAATATGACACAAAATGAAGAGCGTATTCCAAATGTCGATTAATCTGTAAAAATAAAAAATCAATTACCGCATGCATGAAATATTGTCACTTGAGAATGGTTCGACCGATTTGGCTGGGTTTTTTGTGTGCTCCTAACTGTCAGGACAAGGTCTGTACGAAAGAAAAGTCGGAAATTTGAGTGGTATCTTTGTATGAATATCTCAATGAAAAGAATGTGGCAGCTGGTGTGATAGTTTTGCTGTGATTTGTTTTCATAACAAAAATATGTAAGCTTCAGTCTGACCGTTCTGCCGTCGCAAGTTCTCATAACAGCAGCAAATTCCGCAATTAACATTTGAAAGTTTGCGAGAAATAATACAATTGAAAGCGATACTTCAGTGTGTGTGTTCTAAAGACTGAATTAACGTCAGTTCGTGGTAATTTGGCTTGTTGCAAACATTCAATTAATTTTAGTTCGTGGTTTATTTCTTTGGAAATATATGTCGGCGTAAGCACAATGCAGGCCAATACATGATCTTCGAGTCACTGAGACTGACGACGAGCATTTGGAGACAAATCGAATAAGAAGTTCTCAAGCTCAGTCCATTATAACTCCGGAACAATGCTTACGAGTACAGTCGAGTTAGAGTCGGTCAGTAGAAACTTACAGATAAGGGGGCAGAAAATAATTATAAGTAAGGGAAGGAAAATTCGGATAGTGAGATGAGGAAGGGGGAGATGGGTAGGGAGAGTGTGGCATAAGAAATATGCAGGGAAAGGGGGATAGGTGATGGACAGAGATAGTAGGCGACGAGGAGAAGGTGGAGGAAGGGAGAAAGGGGGAGAGGGACAGAGAGAGGGAGATAAGAAGATTACGACATATATGTAACTCTCATACATATTTAGCAGTTGCGAAACAATGCCGGGATCGCTAATTCTTACACTAAATTCAGAACAGCCCGGAATAATTACAGAAACGGATGATAAGCTACACTAGTCGCCGTTATCCCATAAACTCAAGTTGCCACAACAAAAGAAATACAGAAATGCTCTAGCAGTGGCTTTGCTCTGCGCCCAGTTTTCGTTTGACATTTGCTCATGGTGGATTTGTACTAACCAAGAATAAAACCATTTTGGTTTCATTGCACGAAATTTGCATGTTTTTCGTGTGAATTTTGGACTATAGCATGGAACGTATTGCAGACATTACTCTTCCTCCTTTGCAACTGTGCACGCAGCTTCACTTCCTCAGTGTAACAGAACACAGCTATGTGAAAGACCATCTGGTCTCGAGAGTTGTGCGTATTGAGCTTTGCAATGCTACTTTAAAGTGCAGAGCTGTTGAGTATCACGAGCGCGTAGGTCATTCTTTGTTTCACAGACGAGTCAAACAATATGAAAATGTTCAATTAAGAAGATTTGTAATTTTCTGTCCAGAAGAAACGGATCGTCCGTCCTGTTGCAGCTACACGAAGTGATTTCAGTCCATGGGAATATTGTCAAAGGCTGCGGCACAATTATAGATACTGGTGGCTATGTGGTGTCCATCGATAAAAAAAGGGTTCAGAGTCACGTGATGCCTATATTTAGTACAAGAGGGGAGAAATTTGTGCGACCTCGTCCCCTGCTGCAGTTTTATGTTCCTCCGAAGGTTCTTTTCAATTCTGTAGAAGGGAGTACATAGCTACATTACAAAGAATTCAATGGAATAATTCGGATCTACAAACCAAAGTAACCAGCGACTGTTACATGTCTTGCTGGTTTGAAGACAGTCGATGGAACACCTGCCTGAAAAAGGCAAAGGCACATGACTGAACTACACATAATTTGCAGCAAATTAAATGGTGCTCTGTTCTAAGAGTGGATCCATTAGTGTTGAAAAGAATGTGGTAACAGTATTCTTAGTACAGAAATCTGGTGTCTGTCTCCTGGACTTAAGTCTGATGCCAAATACCTGTAAAGGCGTACCTGTATGTTGCATGGATGCCCATTTTTCGTTAATGTGATTCAGTACTTTTATTCCAAGTTGCTATGGAACATTCATTTTCACTCTTCTGTTCAGTTACATGGAATATGACACTTCCTTTCATACACAATCACAAATGAGAAAAAGACGTGTAATTTCAATCGATGATCAGATAATAATTGCATGTGGCTCAATGATAGCGTGCAAGTCCTTCAGGTGGACGCCAATTCAGCGAGCTACGTGTCCATAATTTGCCCCACTTATCCAACCAGGGATAGGCGAATTACAGTTCAATGTGGACCCCTCACTTGGAGAAACCTCAGAATTCTAGCTGAAAATAAACTTTATTATTCCAATTAGGATATTTGCAGCAGTGCTTGTTAAGACGAGATGTAGCCCTGAATTCAGCGAGCTACGTGTCCATAATCTGCCCCACTTATCCAACCAGGGATAGGCGAATTACAGTTCAATGTGGACCCCTCACTTGGAGAAACCTCAGAATTCTAGCTGAAAATAAACGTTATTATTCCAATTAGGATATTTGCAGCAGTGCTTGTTAAGACGAGATGTAGCCCTGAATATTCTGATAGGTGGGCGCGGTTGTCTTAATTGCTAGCTCAGTGCCCGAGACAGGCTGGGATTCAGGATCTCATTCATTGTCCAGAACGCAGTTCTGTCGCTTGCTATCATATGAGTAAACAGATTGTTTCTCCCTGGCGATGATAATTATTATCACAGATTCGAACAAGCTACATTCAGAGGGGAAGCACCACCACGCTAGCGTGTATAATCGCCGTCGCAGACATAGGTGGGAATATTTATAATGTCGTTGTTATATTGCTGATGTAACTGTTTGAGTAAATACGGAGAAAAACTGCTAGGACAGCAAGTCTGACTTACGCGTAGCAGCGGCAGTAAGACTTCAGGAATGACAGAGTCTCACAGTGTTTGAGAACCTACCAAAGCACCGGGAAAAATATGAACTGGAAGGACATGTACGACATTATGAAATGAAGTGATGAACTTCAAAGATGTAAGCGTTATTTACAGTATCTGCAGGTATAAAATGACGGCAGAGCTGGAACGAGGCATAACACATGTAGAAAATGGTGCGTATTAGGGCTGTAGTTTTCCACGTCCATAATATACCGTCGTTTCAAAGAAACTGTGATGGAAATGAAAGACAACTTACAATGAGAATAACTTCCCCTCATGAATATACTGGTTGCTTCATAAAAAAATATCTGAACCTCTAATCGGAAGAGTGAGACAGAGGGCAGTGACATGCTTCTGAAGGGAAGGTGCCTTACATGAAGAGTAAATGCGGTCGAGACAGGCATCACGAGTGTACGTGGGTAGTGATGACTGAAAGTTTATGATACTCATGGTCATGAACTGCAACAAGGCACTGCCCTCAAACTGACAACACACTGAAGCAAAGGCAGCAGAATCCAATCACAAGACGACTTGACGATTTTGATGATCTTTTGGTTGATGAGTCGTTTCACACCTTACACTGCATTAAGGTGTGAAATGGCTGATCAACCAAAAATTGGCATGAAGATTTGTGACTCGTTTCTGCTGCCTTTGCTTCAGTATACTGAGTTTAGTGTATTTTTCGTAACACGTGAAAGAAGTGTGGGTTCAATTATTAATGCAGTTTTCCAGGTTTATGATTACATTTGAAAATGACGATCCAGCGACTCGAAACTAGAATCGTAACCTTTTAAAAATTTTATTGTTTCAATGACTGTGGCTTTACGACCGTTTGTGGTGTCAAATAAACATTTTAAACAGACAACACTGTATGGCTGGCTGGCCAGAAGTGAAGCTCGGAACACAGCGAAGGTTGTTGTAAATCGAGACATGTCAGCGAGCTATCCAACTCGACAAGGTCGAGATCAGAATTATGGTATGGCGGCTGTTGTACAAAGGCTCCATAGACTAGAGAGGGACTGATGAGAAGCTGACGGCGGCATTTACTTGCGGCCACGCCCACCTCTCATGCCAGATGCGCCTCCCATGGGACCGTGCATCAAATCGATGACTAGTTAGAGTCATATTGCTCATATCGCACGTCTGTACAGAAATCGACAGTGCGGGAAATCGGTCGAGGTGACGCCGGAACCATTCCACCGCTGCTGGCACCGCCGCGGATTGTCATTCCGACACCACCGCTCGATGTACACGCATCAAAAAGAGTTTTGCATCACCTCATTTCAGAGAGTTCCGGAACCTGTACATAAAATTGGAATAGAGGTCAACATCAACATCATTTCATCCATTTGTTTGCTCATGAAAACCACACATTGCATGTTGTACCACCTTACAGCAAGACCTTCAGAGGTGGTGGTGCAGATTGCTGTACACACCGTTACCCCTAATACCCACTAGCAAGTCCTCTTTCATTGATGCATGCCTGTATTCGTCGTGGCAGACTATCCCAAAGTTCATCAAGGCACTGTTGGTCCAGATTGTCCCATTCCTCAACGGTGATACGGCGTAGATCCCTCAGAGTGGTTGGAGGGTCACGTCGTCGATTAACAGCCCTTTTCAGTCTATCCCAGGCATGTACGATAGGGTTCATGTTTGGAGAACATGCTGGCCGCTCTAGTCGAACGACGTCGTTATCCTGAAGGAAGTCGCCCATGAAGAGGAATGCCTCGCCAATATGCTGCCGATATGCTTGCATTATCGGTCGGAGGATGGCATTCACTTATCCTTCAGCCGTTACGGCGCCCTCCATGATCACCAGCGGTTTACGTCGTCCCCACACAATGCCACCCCAAAGCAGCAGAGAATCTCCACCTTACTGCACTCGCTGGGCGGTATGTCTAAAGCTTTCAGCCTAACTGGGTTGCCTCCAAACAAGTCTCCTACGATTGTCTGGTTAAAGGCATATACCACACTCATTGGTGAACAGAATGTGATGTCAATCCTAAGCGGTCCATTTGGCATGTTGTTGGGCCCATCTGTACCGCACTGCATTGTGTCGTAGTTGCAAAGATGGACCTCGCCATGGACGTCGGGAGTGAAGTTCCGCATCATGCAGTCTATTGCGCACAGGTTGAATGGTAACACGACGTCCTGTGGCTGCACGAAAAGTATTATTCAACATGGTGGCGCTGCTGTCAGCGTTCCTCCGAGCCATAACCGTAAGTAGCGGTCATCTACTGCAGTAGTACCCCTTGGGCGGCCTGAGCGAGGCATGTCATCGAAAGTTCCTGTCTCTCTGTTCAAATGGTTCAAATGGCTCTGAGCACTATGGGACTTAACATCTGAGATCATCATTCCCCTAGAACGTAGAACTACTTAAACCTAACTAACCTAAGGACATCACACACATCCATGCCCAAGGCGGATTCGAACCTAAGACCGTAGCGGTCGTGCGCTTCCAGATTGAAGCGCCTAGAACCGCTCGGCAACACGGGCCGGCTGGTCACCTCCATGTCCGAGAAACATCGCTTTGGTTCACTCGAATGCCTGGACACTTCCCTTGTTGAAAACCCTTCCTGGCACAAAATAACAATGCGGACGCGATCTAACCGCAGTATTGGACGTCTAGGCATGGTTGAACCACAGACAACATGAGCCGTGTACCTCCTTCCTGGTGGAATGTCTGGCACTGATTGGCTGTCGGATCCCTCTGTCTAATAGGCGCTGCGCATGCATGGTTGTTTACATCTTTGGGTGGGTTTAGTGACATCTCTAAACAGTCAAAGGGACTGTGTCTGTGGTACAATATCCACAGTCAAAGTCTATCTTCAGGAGTTCTGGGAACCAGGGTGATGCAAAACTTTTCTTTGATGTTTGTATGTTCCGGAATTATGCAACTAATAAAGTTAATTTACTAAGGCAGATAGGTCGTCAGAATTTGTAGTGTAATGGCCATTTTAATGTAAACTCATTTCATTTTAAATGCAATTTCACATTCTTGCTATGTTGCACTTGCTGTGTTGTCATGGCTATTGGATACTAAAAAACTGAGGTATCTTAAAAAAAAAACAGAAAAAGCTATTTATGCAGGAAGCTAAATAAACTTGGTGATTATGGTGCTACATTACGCAAAAGAACTTGCTTCCCATCTACCAGTAGTTTATCGTACGTCACTAGACCAACGATGGCTGCCAAGCGGTTGGAAATTCCTCAAGTCATTCCTGTTATAAAGAAGGTTCCTCGGTTGATGTACATAAATATAGGTTCATATAGTTGTGGTGTCAGTCGATTGTAAAAATTATGGTACATGTTACATTCTCATGCGTTATGACGACTTTCGAGAATGAAAATCACATATACATTGACGGAAGAAAATCTCAAAGTTATGGAGTTGTGCGACATAAACGAAATTTGGTAGCCGTGTTTCAACATCTGAAAGATGATGTCTATCCAAAGTTCGCACCAGTCGCGTACGAATGGCACTTGTGTCGTCACTATGGGAATGCAGGTCAGGTTTGCTTTAAATACACGCTGTAACGGTTGTCAGCATTGGTTACCTTTGAGATTGGACGGGGTAAGTCTCCCTCATGAACCATGGACCATGCCGTTGGTGGCGAGGCTTGCGTGCCTCAGCGATGCAGATGGTGAGAGGCCAGACAAACATATGGTTCCTTTCCTGAAGAGGGGCAGCAGCCTTTTCAGTAGTTGCAGTGGCAACAGTCTGGATGATTGACTGATCTGGCTTTGTAACAATAACCAAAACGGCCTTGCTGGGCCGGTACTGCGAACTGCTGAAACCAAGGGGAAACTACAGCCGTAATTTTTCCCGAGGACATGCAGCTTTACTGTATGGTTAAATGATGATGGCGTCCTCTTGGGTAAAATATTCCGGAGGTAAAATAGACCCCTATTCGGATCTCCGGGCGGGGACTACTCTGGAGGACGTTGTTATCAGGAGAAAGAAAACTGGCGTTCTACGGATCGGAGCGTGGGATGTCAGATCCCTTAATCGAGCAGGTAGGTTAGAAAATTTAAAATGGGAAATGGATACTTTAAAGTTAGATATAGTGGGAATTAGTGAAGTTCGGTGGCAGGAAGAACAAGACTTTTGGTCAGGTGAATACAGGGTTATAAATACAAAATCGAATAGAGGTAATGCAGGAGTAGGTATCATAATGAATAAAAAATAGGCGTGCGGGTAAGCTACTAGAAACAACATAGTGAACGCATTATTGTGGCCAAGATAGACACGAAGCCCACGCCTACTACAGTAGTACAAGTTTATATGCCAACTAGCTCTGCAGATGATGAAGAAAATGATGAAATGTATGATAAAAGAAATTATTCAGATAGTTAAGGGAGACGAAAATTTAATAGTCATGGGTGACTGGAATTCGAGTGTAGGAAAAGGGAGAGAAGGAAACATAGTAGGTGAATATGGATTGGGGATAAGAAATGAAAGAGGAAGCCGTCTGGTAGAATTTTGCACAGAGCACAACTTAATCATAGCTAACACTTGGTTCAAGAGTCGTAAAAGAAGGTTGTATACATGGAAGAATCCCGGAGATACTAAAAGGTATCAGATAGATTATAAAATGGTAAGACAGAGATTTAGGAACCAGGTTTTAAATTGTAAGACATTTGCAGGGGCAGATGTGGACTCTGACGCACAATCTATTGGTTATGAACTGCAGATTTAAATTGAAGAAACTGCAAAAAGGTGGGAATTTAAGGAGATGGGACCTGGATAAGCTGACTAAACCAAAGGTTGTACAGAGTTTCAGGGAAAGCATAAGGGAACAATTGACAGTAGTGGGGGAAAGAAGTACAGTAGAAGAAGAGTGGGTAGTTCTGAGGGATGAAGTAGTGAAGGCAGCAGAGGATCATGTAGGTAAAAAGACGAGGGCTAGTAGAAATCCTTGGGTAACAGGAGGGATATTGAATTTAATTGATGAAAGGAGAAAATATAAAAATGCAGTAAATGAAGCAGGAAAAAAGGAATACAAACGTCTCAAAAATGAGATCGACAGGAAGTGCAAAATGGCTAAGCAGGGATGGCTAGAGGACAAATGTAAGGATGTAGAGGCTTGTATCACTAGGGGTAAGATAGATACTGCCTACAGGAAAATTAAAGAGACCTTTGGAGAAACGAGAGCCACTTGTATGAATATCAAGAGCTCAGATGGAAACCCAGTTCTAACCAAAGAAGGGAAAGCAGAAAGATGGAAGGAGTATATAGAGGGTCTATACAAGGGCGATGTACTTGAGCACAATATTATAGAAATGGAAGAGCATGTAAATGAAGATGAAATGGGAGATGCGATAATGCGTGAAGAGTTTGACAGAGCATTGAAAGACCTGAGCCGAAACAAGGCCCCAGGAGTAGACAACATTCCACTAGAACTACTGACTGCCTCGGGAGAGCCAGTCCTGACAAAACTCTACCATCTGGTGAGCAACATGTATGAGACAGGTGAAATACCCTCAGACTTCAAGAAGAATATAATAATTCCAATACCAAAGAAAGCAGGTGTTGACAGATGTGAAAATTACCGAACTATCAGTTTAATAAGTCACAGCTGCAAAATACTAACACGAATTCTTTACAGACGAATGGAAAAACTGGTAGAAGCGGACCTTGGGGAAGATCAGTTTGGATTCCGTAGAAATGTTGGAACACGTGAGGCAATACTGACCTTCAGACTTATCTTAGAGAAAGATTAAGGAAAGGCAAACCTACGTTTCTAGCATTTGTAGACTTAGAGAAAGCTTTTGACAATGTTGACTGGAATACTCTCTTCCAAATTCTAAAGGTGGCAAGGGTAAAATACAGGGAGCGAAAGGCTATTTACAATTTGTACAGAAACCAGATGGCAGTTATAAGAGTCGAGGGGCATGAAAGGGAAGCAGTGGTTGGGAAGGGAGTGAGACAGGTTTGTAGCCTCTCCCCGATGTTATTCAATCTGTATATTGAGCAAGCAGTAAAGTAAACAAAAGAAAAATTCGGAGTAGGTATTAAAATCCATGGGGAAGAAATAAAAACTTTGAGGTTCGCCGATGACATTGTAATTCTGTCAGAGACAGCAAAGGACTTGGAAGAGCAGTGGAACGGAATGGACAGTGTCTTGAAAGGAGAATATAACATCAACATCAACAAAAGCAAAAAGAGGTTCATGGAATGTAGTCGAATTAAGTCGGGTGATGCTGAGGGATTTAGATTAGGAAATGAGACACTTAAAGTAGTAAAGGAGTTTTGCTATTTGGGGAGCAAAATAACTGATGATGGTCGAAGTAGAGAGGATATAAAATGTAGGCTGGCAATGGCAAGGAAAGCGTTTCTGAAGAAGAGAAATTTGTTAACATCGAGCATAGATTTAAATGTCAGGAAGTCGTTTCTGAAAGTATTTGTATGGAGTGTAGCCATGTATGGAAGTGAAACATGGACGATAAATAGTTTGGACAAGAAGAGAATAGAAGCTTTCGAAATGTGGTGCTACAGAAGAATGCTGAAGATTAGATGTGTATATCACATAACTAATGAGGAGGTATTGAATAAAATTGGGGAGAAGAGGAGTTTGTAGCACAACTTGACGAGATGAAGGGATCGGTTGGTAGGACATGTTCTGAGGCATCAAGGGATCACAAATTTAGCATTGGAGGGCAGCGTGGAGGGTAAAAATCGTAGAGGGAGACCAAGAGATGAATACACTAAGCAGATTCAGAAGGATGTAGGTTGCAGTAGGTACTGGGAGATGAAGAAACTTGCACAGGATAGGGTAGCATGGAGAGCTGCATCAAACCAGTCTCAGGACTGAAGACCACAACAACAACAACAAGTCGATATTAGTGAAGAATGCCTTAAATGCCGCGAAGACGTCATTATCAACGTGTCTCTGAGTTTGAACGAGGTCGTGTAATAGAATTACGAGAAGCTGGATGTTCCTTTTCTGCGATGTTGCAGAAAGTCTTGGCAGGAATGTAGCGATTGCATTTGACTGCTGGCAGCGATGAGCACGAGATCGCACGGTCGCAAGAAGACCGGGCTCCAGACGGCCAAGTGACGCTACCGAGAGGGAAGGCCATGGTGTTCGGCGTATGGCTCTGGCGCAACGTACATCTATAGTAGCAATTTGAACAGCAGTTTCGACCCAGCGAGGTGGTGCAGTAGTGGTTAGCACACTGGACTCGCATTCGGGAGGACGACAGCTCCAACCCGCGTCCGGCCATCCTGATTTACGTTTTCAGTGATTTCCCGAAATCGATGCAGGAAAATGCCAGGATGGTACCTTTGAAAGGGCACGGCCGATTTCCCTCCCCATCCTTCCCTGAACCGGTGGGGCCAATGACCTCGCTGTTTGGTTCCTTCTCTCAAATCAACCGACCACTGACACTACGAACTGTTACAAATCCGCCACTTCAAGGACAGCCGCGAGCCAGACGCCCTGTAGCGTGCATTCCACTGACTCCAAACCGCCATTTTCGACTTCAGTGGTGTCAAGCGAGGGCTCATTGGAGCACAGAGTTGAGATCTCTTGTGCTTTCCGATGGCAGCTGTTATCCCACGCATCCGACTGGAAATTAGTACGTCAGTCTTGTGATCCAACCTATCGTGCTACCATTAATGAATAGCATTCCAGTCGATGTTTTCTCACAGATTAACGCTCGCCCACATACCGCTGTTTTAACCCAACATGCTCCACGAAATGCCGACGCATTGTCTTGGTCTGCTCTACCTCCAGGCCTGTCTTCAGTCGAGCACATACGAGACACCATCGGACGACAACTCCAGCGTCATCCAGAAACAGCGTTAACCGTCCCTGTATTGACAGACCAAGTGCAACAGGCATGGAACTCTATCTCACACACTGACATTTGGCGCCTATAGACACAATGTATGCACATTTGCACGCTTGCATTCAATAATGTGATGGTTACACCGCTTATTAATGTGCCAGCATTTGACATTTGTGCTGGCTTATGCCGTGCTTACAGTAACCTATAATCATGCAGTGTTAAACACTTTAATGTTTACCTAATCAAGTGTATTCCAGAAATTTCATTACTCTATATTAATTATTTTTTGATGTTGCAATTTTTTTGTCCCTTTATATACACTCATACTTAAAAAGAAAAGACAGAAGTCCTTGAACGACTAGAGACAGGACGTTTATATTCACACGGAATGTATTTTAGTATGTTCAGCAGAAATGATACGCATTTGAAACATGTCGGCCCGTGAGTTCAAGGGCACCATCGATATCTCTGCCCAACACCACCTGTCGGCAAAACGTCCTGCTGCTCTCGTTGTCGCTGTAAACCGTAGATAAAGGACCAGTGCGACTTGAGCATAAGTGCAGAATGCCTCGCAGACGTATGTGGGAACCGTACTGTCAGATCAGTGATTTTGAAAGAGGGCACATTATTGGCATCAGAGAATGTGGTGCATCTACCTGGAAATTGCTGCTCCTTTGGAACGAAGTGTTTCGGCAGTGCAACGGGTGTGTGCCGGTGGTTCACGGAAGTCCGTAGAACTCGACGAGATGGATCAGGTCACACCACCTACCACCCAGACCACTCCTCATCCGAATGGCATTACAGGATGGACGTGCGTCCTCCTCTGGAGCAACAGAGGAACAATGTAACACATCGTACACTACCAGGGATGACATTCCGTCGCAGCTCATTATGAATTAGATGCAGTTCCTCCACTTCTCCACCTACCTCTGACGAATGTTCAGAACCATGCTAGGTGGCAATGGTGTCTCGTGGGACAAGAGTGGCATTAGATAGCGTTTCCGAACGAATACGTTCTGTTTGTCTGAAAATGAAGGCTGCATTTTGTTTCGGCGCAGACAGGGGGAGCGGCATCACGATGACTGCATCCGCACAAGACATACAGTGCCAACTCAAAACCTTATGGTGTGCGGTGCTATTGGGCACAACCACAAATCACAGTTGGTGCGTGTCCAGGGCACTGTGGGCCGGCCGCTGTGGACGATCAGTTCTAGGCGCTCCAGTCCGGAACCGCACTGCTGCTACGGCCGCAGGCTTGAATCCTAACTCGGGCATGGATGCGTGTGATGTCCTTAGGTTAGTTAGGTTTAAGTAGTTCTAGGTCTAGAGGACTGATGACCTCAGATGTTAAGTCCCGTAGTGCTTAGGGCCATTTGCATCATTTTTTGAGGCAGGACACTGTGGCGAGTGTGACCTAGGTGAATGACATCCTGCGACCCGTACGCATACCCTTTCTGCACATAACCCCAGACGCCGTTTTTCAGCTAGACAATGCAGACCACTTGTTGCTGCACGAACACGTATCTTCTTGGTGTCAGAGGATGCCAGGCTTTTGCCCTGCTCCGCCAGCACACCAGACTTGTCACCAATCGAAAATGTGTGGAATATCGTGAAATGATGGGTGCAGCGCTGTGATCCAGTACCAACCTTCACAGATGACCCTGGAACCAGGTAAGTGCATCATGGATGGCTGTAACACAGGAATCCACCACACATGAAAGAAGTTATCAGGAATAATGGTGGACCCTGTTTCTTCTAGACAACGGGTTTGAACTTAGGTGACTGAGATACTAATCATTCCTGCAAATAGTACTAACTTATATTTCCTGTGAATATGAACGTCCTGCCTCCATTCGTTCCAGGTGTTCTGTTTTTTTTCTGATCATGATTATATGAATGATCCAGTGGATAATGATGGAGTCTCTTGAGACTGTTTGTGGACGATGGAGCGGTTTACGGTTAGGTAGCTAGGCCTGAAATTGTATCAAAATTCAGGAAGACTCGTGAAGAATCGGTTATCCGTCCAGAGACTGTTAGTTAACCATGAAGGTAAATAAATCTAAAGTGTTCTGCATAAATGGGCGAAGTGATCCATTACTGTTTATGCTACTAGTGAAAAGTCACTGGAAACAGCATCAGTGGAGTAGTAACCGTCCAGAACAACCAAACGTGGAATGAATGCACGGAAATAATTACAAGAGATATAGGGCCAAGTCGAAATTCATTGAAGGAGTCTTAAGCACAGGTAATTCAATCACGACAGAGTTCTCTTACAAAACATTTATAAGATCGAAACTTGACTACTGGGACTGTCACCAACTTATATTAATAGAATAAATAGAGCATATGCAACCAAGATTGCTATGTTCCTCATATTCTCTTTTAGAAAGCGCGAGACCGTTATGAAAATGTTCAAACTCAGTAGCAAACGTTACAAGGCAGTTGTTTTGTATTTTGCACTCGAAGTTCCGAGAGCGTGTGTCTGAAGAGGTGTCGTGCAAAATGTCACTTACACCCACGAATGCATCTGGTAATGACCTATTGGAAAAAATCAGAGTAATTTAAGCTCATATGTAGATGTATTGAAAGCTACTTTTCGACACATCGTTCCGAAATCAAAGGGAGAAAAGTGAGATCACAATCGTACCAAAGTACACTCTGTTTGTCACCGTAAAGTAAGGTGGCTTGTGGAGTTGTAAACGTAGACGTGGGCATTCATTCACAGACTTTGGAGCTGAAACATCTGATCACGTTTCTTTAATTTTATTTCAAGTGCACCTTTTGACTAAGAATACACTCGACGTGTATAAATGTGCCAGCAAATATTTTTCAGGATAAATCTCTGAAAAAAAAAGAAGCAGATATCAGTATGTAGTCTTTCCGAGTGCTTATAAGAAGTAAATCTTAAGATTCCTTAGAGCAGAATTGAGGCTACATGTAAGGGCAGGCAACTGAAGAAATGAACGATGGTAAAAAATGTCATAAGGTTTGAATACTTGTAATAATTTAGCTCTCGGTGAAGCAATATTGCAATAGGTGTAATTAGGAGGTTGTCCTAGATGAAGAACATTAGCTTCTAATATAACACATCTACTATTACCAAATAATTATTTACACTGAGGAAATAGATTATGTAACATGGAGAAGAGGTGACTGAGACTCAAATTCTTTCACTCTGAATGTGTCTCGTTAGGTTTATTTGAATTAAGGTCACATGACATCGTAGTCATAAAAAAGTGGACAGGTAAACTGCAATATGAAACGAAATAAAAAGCTTTAACTGAAGAAAGAACTCTCCGTACGTCATTAATGGAAGAAGGAAAATATGATGGAATATCTATTGTGATAATGCAATAGTTACTGTTACTGCTTTTCAGTGTACGAGCGAAAATGACGTGAGAGGCTGCTAAACTTGGGCATGTAGTAGATATTGTGGAAAGCGTTGTATGCCACAGGAATTCAGGGACGAGAAGATTCTCAAAAAGTAGAAGGAAACATTGGGAACGTCAAAGCCATTCGAAAGACATGCCACACTGAAAAGGAAATAAAAAAGAAAAACTTAAAAATATGACTAGACGTCTCATTAGTGTACGTCATGGCTGAGTTGTTTCAAGTGTCTCATTAATTGCACGTCCCGTTTTCAGAATCTAGCGCTTTTTCTTTATCTAAGGTTCCAACTGCACAGTTATTCACATAAGTTTTCTCCATGTAATACTTTTGGTATTCCTTAGGGAGGTGTTGGTCGACAAGTTATATGCACATTGTTTTGTTGCTGTCTTTTGAATTTTGAAATAACTTTTTTTGAAAAGGGTATGAATCAAATTAAAAGAAAAAAAACGTAGCGGTGGTTTTTCAACGAATTTTGCTTCTCGAATAGAGTTTATCGGATACTTACGGAAGATTTTTCCGTCTTCAAGTGCTGCTTCGAAGCAAAGTTGTCAAATTTTCATGTTTCATAATAAAAACTCTTTCTCATCGTCTCCTTCCAGAATCCTCCAGCAACTACAGCGAAGATCTGAGCTTCGGGGTGGTGGTGACAGCACCGCGAGATGCAATCTGCAAACCTAAATTTCTGCGCCGTTCCCTCTGTTTTTCGACCAAGTCCACATCCTGATGTGCAACTTTAGCGCCTTTAGAAGTAGGTTGCATGCTTCCCCAGAGCGCAATCTTCCTTTTCTATCGAGAAGTTTCCTATTTTGGCGACATCACACGGTTTTCAACTCTACGGTATGCTTCGAATGATACGGCGTAGCGATAGAGGCACTTGACTGGTGATCCAGAGGATCAGGTTTCCAGACCTCATGAGGCCATGCAGGTATAAGTTTCCCAATGTTTCACTAAAATGATTCAGGCAATTTTCCGGATGATTCCTTTGGGAAAGGTACGGATGATTCGTTCACCACCCTTGTGTGATACGTTTCGTGCGCAGCCTCTAAACGTGAGTTTCCTTTTCCGTTCGTACGTTATGCTTCTCAGACATTCAGCAACAGCCACAGTCCAGAAGACACTAGCTGGTGCGACTTACGATGATCACATGGAAACTGCTCTTAATTTTCGGTTGAGAGTTTTCTGATGAGCGTAATAACAAACATTCTGGTAAATAAACTCTGGTTACTAACTAAATGATCACTAAACATTAGTAAGTAGTTCTAGATAAGGTGCACTTAACTTACTATAATCTGAGACCCTTACTTACTGTTCGTGTTTGTATTTCTGAGAGGAACCATGTAACAAGTATTACTTTCTTAGCGATTTTGAAATCTTGGTTGCAGTCAGTTAAGTCTGGGTGTAGCTTGTTGCAAATATCTGAACCAAAACTTTTACTCGTGCACTTGAATGTAGGTCGAGTAATATATTTTTTACGTTTTTTAGTCCATTTCCCGCTAACAAATAGGGTTATAAGTTGAAAGGTGACTACACTGAGCCACAGCGCCAGAGATCGCGCCAGAGAGTTTTGTTCGGCCGCCTCCACTGGCAGTGATTATTGAGAAGTAGCGGAGGGCAGTGCTTGTCGAGAACTCGTAGTGGGCAGTGCTTGCTGAGATGTGGTAGTGAAAAGTTCTTGTCGAGATGTCGTGGTAGTGAGTGCTTGTTCCATGTTTTATGCAGTTATGTGATGGGCTAGATAGCAGATGTTGTTCTAATGGAGATGTTGTAATGATTAGAGTGCTTTTCGTCAATATATATGAAGGTAACAAATAATAATAATAATAATAATTTTTTTTTTGTGGGTTAAGGATCAGAGTAAAATACACGACGTTAACTATAGTATTATAATTGCTATATTGTGGTGATTTCCCGTCATGCCTTGATATGAGCGAGATGTTTTGATACGACATTTTTTCTGGTCTTTTACTTTCTTTCCTCCTGGTTGCTTTCCTTCTAACACTACAGCTCTAAGATTTTCGACGTAGTTCATATGTCGAATCTTAGTATAGCAGGGTTAACACTTTTGAGTAATAGTCTAAATTTTTTTTAGTTCTCTAAATTCGTATTGTAAGGCATAAAGAATACTGCCGTAACTTTTTATGTATTTTCAGAGCAGCAATAAAATTTAATAATTTTTCTTCCTTTGTTGAGGTTTGTTTCTTTGATCTTTTATATGTCGTTCAGACGCAAAACGATCTCACACTCGTAAGATACACGTTGTTCTATGACGAAAGTATTGTGATTTACTGACTAATCAGTGCTTCCTCTTAGTCTCATTGTGAATTTCCCTACAGAAATAATGCATAAACCTGGTATCCGTTTCTGTTCTGAAACATTAGGCAGCACCACTTTCCAGTTCAAAGCACGTCGCTAGACTTTACTTCCTTTCGTTCCTCCATTTCCCAAGGGTATTGTCATAATGTATATTTCAACTGCACCTTCCACTCACGACCTTAACTAGGATTGCACATAAAGACCGTAACGCTCCGTGATCAATCTCAAGAGCCATCGCTTAGAAGCAGGTAACAGAAAGGGAACGCGGTACGCTCGCACCGCCGAATATCTCTTTTTCTACGTAATCAGGATTTCCATTTACACGAGACATTATTTGCATACTGTTATTGTTCTTTTAATTTGGGAGACTAAAGTTTTAATTGCAACAACAAAACTCTTTCCACTTAAATTGCTTTGAGAATAATTTTTATAATCATCGTCCAGTGCTGCTTTTCCATATTCCCACTAAATTTCCACGATATTCTGAAATCTACCGAATTTTTTTTTATTATTTTCCAGTTTCCACCTAAGTTTGTTTCATACGTTGCAAAAACCATCGTTCAATGTTACTTTTTTATATTTACGCAAAAACATTGCCATAATATTTAATGCCTCTTCTTCATGAGTCCTTGTAGACCATTCTTATTAATTAATTCGTGATTCGGATTTCGACAATCTCATATCAAAAACTATGGCAGTTGCCTCAACGTGTTTTAAATAATGCGAGATATCTCACGCAGCTGATAAGAAAGCGATAGGCAATATTCGTTTTGGCATCGCCTCCGCATTCAGCAAACCAAAAGCAAACCAAAAAGTGGAGAGAGCACTCGGAATTTATGGGTTCTCGGTTTGAAAGTAATGTAGAAAGACGGATGGAAAAATAGGTCATATCATTAAAGATATATGGAAAAGAACTGTGAAGTAAATGGATGTGACTTGTTTGATGTAGTTCCTAGCGTTCCTGCTGTGATTTAAGAAAGCGATGGAAAACTTAAAATGTCCAGAGGGAAATTTTTGCTCAATTCCTGCGAAAGGTATTTTTACCGTCATTTTAACACATCAAGCTACCTCCATTGGTGATTGGCCTTAAATTGTCACTACAGATGGTTACAATTAGAAGTGGTGTAAAGAGAGACAATGGTACAGTAAGTTTCTTGTATGTGTAGAAGCTATGCAGGAAAAAGCTGCGTCGCCTTGAATATCGGTACCTGTAGAATTCTTCTTTTCTTTCTGAGTGAGCTTCTCAGTGCTACGATTTCGTTTTACCTTTCCAGATAGTTTAAACTCATTCGCAAATCTGCCCATACACCAGTTTCTCATGTTCGTATTGCCACCAAATCATCTCAGTCACAATTATCTTCATCGATGTCGTTTTTCTGTTTTCATTTACGAATAGCTTGAATTTTTGCAAGACTTAGTGCTCGGTTTTCATTAATTTGTAACTATATTAAAAAGTTTGATAAGAAAGTGGTTTTGACAACATAGAATATTTTATTTTCATTTTAATAGCGGTTTCGATCTTCAGATCAGTTACTCTGTGAAAGGAGTAACATTAAAATTTTAAAGGGGCATAAAAATATAAATAATAATAAAAGAATATATATAACTATAACAGAATAATTGGAATACCCTTGATGACTTTTGGAGACGGCGATGTTACAAAAGTTTGCCTTGCAACAAAGTATGCGTCATAGTATTGGCATATACAGTAGATATAAAACATACACTAGATATAATCTGAACAATAGCCATTATACCATTGGGCAACACTTAACATATAATCTGCAAATGCAGCTCTGAAGGGGAGGCCCCCATAACCAATGAAACGGAGCATACGTTGCAGTGTTCCGACCACCAGTCAAAGGTATAGAAGTGTTGGTCAGTTATTAAAACTTTCGAGTCGGAACGATTACGTGTAATTTATAATAACCACATTATTGTCAACGTCTTCCAACTTTCAAATGAAAACAACAAATAAATATTAGAAGAATTGTAGTAATATTGAAAATGGATAATAGCTATATTATGGATTAAGTTGTGTGTAAAGAATAATGCAACGGAAAGCGTAACCACTGCGGTAATATAGTAACATTACTGAGGCATAAAGTTAGTACATCTGCAAAATAGGAGCCAAATTGTACCATCTTTGTAAGGAAAATATAAGGCATTTACACGCCAAGTGTGTAATGTCAGTGCTAGTCAGACACACGATCGTAAAAGTAGCCCAAACAGAAGAAACAAAAGGCATCAGCACGTTAATGATGATATATCTACTGGTGAAGGATGTCATCTATGGGGTCTTGGGAGAAACGTATAAAGAAAGATGATGGCTCGGAAAGAGCGTCCACTCGTGGCAGTCAGACAATGAGACTGCGGAATTACGTATGGTAGAGCGAATCTTAGTAGGTTCGCCATTTTCAAGTGGCTTACGTATTACGTTGTGGCTAGCGACTCAGTGTGTGATAACAAACATTCGTAACATCCGTGAGTGATACAGTAAATGAGGATTAGTATTGTCAATAGTGCTGTGAAGTGAATCGGTGTGCATCTCTTTAACTTAGTGTCCTTCGTGTTGCATCTTAAACAGTACAGGTTTACAACAGAACGATAACTCAAAGACGCAAGTAAAGGGGTCCCAGGGAGTTTTGTACTAAATGTTCAGCCAGTTCGAAGATAAGAAAGAATTTATCGAAATCATAATACTCAGTAATTGGTCCCTTTTCCGCTTTTATGACAAAGTGAATACATGCAAAAAGGGCAACGGGAATACACGGCATTCCCTAGAATTTGTTAGGAAAAAGAAGGGTGGTGGGATTTCGTTTCAATAGAATTCGTTAGAGTGTTTATAACAGACTGAATGTTACTGTATTTTGTGTCTTAATACGACTAAAGATTGCTATTCTTCCTTTTATAAACGGAGAACTAGTAACGTATTTTTCCATCAGATTAATAAAGCTAATGAAAAACGTTGCGTACGTTTCCAGTACAACGGCGCATCTTCATATTCCTTCAACGAAATGCAGAATCCCTTTATTTGTCGGCAACTACGGCTGTATAAATGTCGACCTGGTGACTTTAAAATTCCATGTCTTTCACTATCTCTTACACTTGGATGATTATACCTCTAATCTCTAGATTTTTACGTCTGCGATTTGAATTTATTTGAGAGAGAGTTCTTATAGTATTTCGACGGGCTTCATTTGCTGTTCTCAGAACCAGTATCTACGCCGCAGGTACAGGGTGTTTCAAAAATGACCGGTATATTTGAAACGGCAATAAAAACTAAACGAGCAGCGATAGAAATACACCGTTTGTTGCAATATGCTTGGGACAACAGTAGATTTTCAGGCGGACAAACTTTCGAAATTACAGTAGTTACAATTTTCAACAACAGATGGCGCTGCAAGTCATGTGAAAGATATAGAAGACAACGCAGTCTGTGGGTGCGCCATTCTGTACGTCGTCTTTCTGCTGTAAGTGTGTGCTGTTCACAACGTGCAAGTGTGCTGTAGACAACATGGTTTATTCCTTAGAACAGAGGATTTTTCTGGTGTTGGAATTCCACCGCCTAGAACACAGTGTTGTTGCAACAAGACGAAGTTTTCAACGGAGGTTTAATGTAACCAAAGGACCGAAAAGCGATACAACAAAGGATCTGTTTGAAAAATTTCAACGGACTGGGAACGTGACGGATGAACGTGCTGGAAAGGTAGGGCGACCGCGTACGGCAACCACAGAGGGCAACGCGCAGCTAGTGCAGCAGGTGATCCGACAGCGGCCTCGGGTTTCCGTTCGCCGTGTTGCAGCTGCGGTCCAAATGACGCCAACGTCCACGTATCGTCTCATGCGCCAGAGTTTACACCTCTATCCATACAAAATTCAAACGCGGCAACCCCTCAGCGCCGCTACCGTTGCTGCATGAGAGACATTCGCTAACGATATAGTGCACAGGATTGATGACGGCGATATGCATGTGGGCAGCATTTGGTTTACTGACGAAGCTTATTTTTACCTGGACGGCTTCGTCAATAAACAGAACTGGCGCATATGGGGAACCGAAAAGCCCCATGTTGCAGTTCCATCGTCCCTGCATCCTTAAAAAGTACTGGTCTGGGCCGCCATTTCTTCCAAAGGAATCATTGGTCCATTTTTCAGATCCGAAACGATTACTGCATCACGCTATCTGGACATTCTTCGTGAATTTGTGGCGGTACAAACTGCCTTAGACGACACTGCGAACACCTCGTTGTTTATGCAAGATGGTGCCCGGCCACATCGCACGGCCGACGTCTTTAATTTCCTGAATGAATATTTCGATGATCGTGTGATTGCTTTGGGCTATCCGAAACATACAGGAGGCGGCGTGGATTGGCCTCCCTATTCGCCAGACATGAACCCCTGTGACTTCTTTCTGTGGGGACACTTGAAAGACCAGATGTACCGCCAGAATCCAGAAACAATTGAACAGCTGAAGCAGTACATCTCATCTGCATGTGAAGCCATTCCGCCAGACACGTTGTCAAAGGTATCGGGTAATTTCATTCAGAGACTACGCCATATTATTGCTACGCATGGTGGATATGTGGAAAATATCGTACTATAGTTTCCCAGACCGCAGCGCCATCTGTTGTTGAAAATTGTAACTACTGTAATTTCGAAAGTTTGTCTGCCTGAAAATGTACTGTTGTCCCAAGCATATTGCAACAAACGTTGTATTTCTATCGCTGCTCGTTTAGTTTTTATTGCCGTTTCAAATATACCGGTCATTTTTGAAACACCCTGTATAAGACGCAGTAGTGACACTTTGGATTCACGTCAGATAGGATCAGTGCTTAAGTTTCCGTCCTGACACTCAGATTAAGGTCTCGTACGGTTTCCCTAAATCGCTCAAGGAAAAACGGGGATGGTTCCTTTGAGGAGATCATGGCTGACTTCCTTCCCTTTACTTTCTCAATCTTAAATTATTTTCCGTCCAACCTACCTCACTTTCGTACATCGTAAACCTTTCCCGACTTTGGCGTAAAATCAATTTCGGATGTGTAACGCTTCAACAGTGAACGCCACATCGTACTTCATTTATCTCTGGAAAATTTCCAGACTGGCTGAAATGTTCTGAAGTTAAGCCTCTGTACTACAAAGAAGATAAGTAACGCCTGATGGTATTTCCGAAGATCTGAGAAGATGTAATATGCAACCGATTTTTTGTTTACCTGACTAATACATTATCCAGGTCAAAGACTGGATTTCTGTAGAGTCCTCATATTGGGAAAGCTGACGAAACAAACAGAAAAAATGTATTTAATTCCTCAGACAACAAATTAAGGGCAACTGGTGTATTCTGTAAGCTGTAAAATGTGTTTGATTTCGTAAACGAAAGATGTCAATAGAATAGAGCCCTGAATTAATCTATCAGTCATCATGAAATTGGAAAATAATTACACGTAGTGTCCCACAAGGTTCCATCTTACGTACCTTACTTTTAACTACCTTTCGTCAGTAACATTATCAGACCCTAATATTGTTTTGTTCGTAGATGATTCAAAAAGTATGACAAATAACAAATCAGGTACAGTTCTAAAAAGAACTGATAGTGACATTTTCACAACATTAATGAATGTTTCCTAGCAAACTTGTTATCCCTTAAGTCCTAAGAGACCAGCTATATGCAGCTCACGACTTGTAGAGAATTTCCGGCCAGCATTTATCTATGAAGACATGGATGATCTTAAATTTGTTTGATTACAACTTGAGAAATGAAACAAATAATCGACACAAAGCTATGAAAACTTGCAAACTTTGCTGAATTTCATTTCTTAGTGTTAGATACGAACGTATTTAGGCCAATTCATGAAGATGAGCTATATTTTTCCATGGAAATATAGGTGTAATACGGATTATTCGTGGTGTGAATTGAGGAACCTTCTGTACTGTGGAGGACCAGAGAAAGTGTTTCCTACGAGCGCAGGATGCTGAGCCCGGAGTATGGTCCGGTAGGATTCTTGGCTGAAAATATAATTATTTCATGCAATGCAAAAGGCTTCTCCATGGCAATGATCAAAGGCGGTGGAGTAGCTCACGCGGCCGGGAGTTGCTGACACATCCACATCACAAGGGAACCGTACGAACTTACCCATACCGATTTGATTCCTATTTATGATATTTACTGGGTGTGTAGGACACGACTAGGACTGCAACATGGGTAAGCAGAAAGACACAACTCTAATGGCTTTTCGAGAAAATCAAGTTCGAAAATCTTTTGATACGCCCGCTAAACCCTCTGGGTAGAACAGGCGATTAGGATTGTGGAAAGGGCCAAATAAGGTGGCGGTCAGTTTCACTTCAAAATTGTAATTTATTGTAATTTAGTAACACGTTCAATCCAAAACGGCATATAGCCGAACCTTTAGAACTACGAGTTTCCAGATCCAATTCTTTCACGGCTGAATGCCTCCAAACAAGAAATCTTAAAAATCATCAAAACAAATCCCAAGTGACTGAAGACTTGCAGTTAAAATTGCAAATACCATAATTAAAATATATATATCACAGCTAGGCTGAAAGCCTCAAAGCAAAAGTGGATAGAACAAACACATGCAAGGTGCAATACAAACGACTCAAAGCCACAATTACATTTCAAAATTGTAAAATATATTACCATAATCTTTTGAGGCAGAAGGTTCAAATGTCTCTGAGCACTATGCAACTTAACTTCGCCTAGAACTTAAAACTAATTAAACCTAACTAACCTAAGGACATCACACACATCCATGCCCGAGGCAGGATTCGAACCGACGACCGTAGCGGTCGCACGGTTCCAGACTGTAGCGCCTAGAACCGCACGGCCACTCCGGCCGGCTAAGGCAGAAGGCCGCAATGATTTCGCTTAAGGGGAAATTTTTAGAATAAGGCTTTAAGCGGCTGAAGGCCACAGTTTATGTTCTAAAAAATTCAAAAAATACCTTAACCTATAAGTTTTAAGTGGCCGAAAGCTCACTAAATGAAAAAGCAACGCAACGACAATAACTAAATTTAAGAATAAAGTTTTAAGCGGCAGAAGGCCCTCAATTGATTTTACAAAAATTCAAAATACCTTAAACCTTTAAGTTTTAAGTGGCTGACAGGGCACTAGAAGAAAAGATTACACAACAACAGTAACTTTCAGCAAAATATCCACTTGACAGAATTCAGTCTTACTTATACTGGCTGAAGGCCCTTGATTTACATAAAACACAATATTTTTTTTTCTTTTAAAGCATTGGCTATAATAGATTACCAACAGACCATTAAACACCCATCGGCACTCTGACATCTCCAGGGAGGGGGGGGGGCTAGCCTTGAAACATTAACGTTCACTTAGATGAGACAGGTGATGTGCCCAACTACACGTGTCCCATCGGTTACCCAAACAGGAGACAGTCACGGACCGACCGACCAAATGACCTGCTAACCACCAATTGGTACATGAACTCAAGGAGCAAAATGTTACGGACGTGATTATCCACAATGAAATGCGTATTAAGCTGTCAAAACTACACACCAGGTTGGACAGCGACAAAAGGTGAGGAACGGACGCTGCCTGAAATTACGTTAGTGGCCAGGGCAGGTAACCGGAACACTAACGGCCAGTGCCCTTGAATTTGAAATAAGCTAATATAGTTAATTCCACCAGAAGAGAACACTACCTGAATTTACGTCAGTGGCCAGGGCAGGTAACCAGAACACTAACGGCCACAAGGCAGAAAATTCCGCTGGTGCTCTTGATTTCTAGTGAACAAATATAGTTAATTCCACGGCACGGCAGCTCGATTTCACCACTACAAACACTCGGTGTTGCTCACAGTAAAAGCTCCCCAACAGCGAACCACCGAAACCACCGACACAACATGAACAGACGTGGCTTGGGTACTTAAGACACCGCTCAACTTTGACGGTGAGCCACGAATCTCTCAGCGATCGGACAGCACGACACACGCTCCGACACTGCGCAGGGACCACCAGCGGACCCAGACGAACGTGCCGTACGGATATATCCTCCCTGGTCCGCACCAATCGACCGACTACCCGCCCACACCCTAACCGGAAACTATATGCACAAGATCAAAGATGGTACACCGTGCAAATTTCGATACACATCGCTGCTGCCACACGTCGAAAGAGGAAGAACCACGGCATAACCGCAACAACGGCGGGAACCAAACGCAGATAGACAGCCAAGTCCAAGGAAATGCATAGTTCGGAGTGAGCACGGTTCATCATTGATACGTGGTACTTAGGGAAGGCAGGGAAAGGTGTGGATGGGAATTTATCAAAAAAAAAAAAAAATGTGTGTGAAATCTTATGGGACGTAACTGCTAAGGTCATCAGTTCCTAAGCTTACTCACTACTTAACCTAAATTATCCTAAGGACAAACACACACATCCATGCCCGAGGGAGGACTCGAACCTCCGCCGGGACCAGCGGCACAGTCCATGCCTGCAGCGCCCAAGACCGCTAGGCTAATCCCGCGCTGCTATGAACGTATCACTTACCGTTGGTTGCACAGTAAACACGTACACTTTATGTAAGGAAATAATTTTTTAAAAACAATCATTTGAAAAAAATGACTGTAACACAAGCTACACTGACGGCTGAAGGCCTTTTTAAGAAGAATTCAAATTACTTGTGGGCTGAAGGCCACAAGCAACAGGAATAATCTAAACAAAATATATTTTTAAACAATTCACGCAATCAGACCAAATGAAGGGAGTGATTCACAGACAGTGCTCCAAGGATCGACCTGAGAAAAGCCCCTACAGCTGCGTAAGCGGTGAGATGCTCACTTAATGGGATGCCAACTCAAACTAGGGACAGGTTAAACGCCAACCAACACACTCGCAATATGCACCTAAGATGCGATAACCAAAGCCACGATAGAATAACAGTTAGAATCGTCAAATGACAAGCCTTTAATTATGCAAGTTGGCTCCACCAAATCGTAATACGCAGACAGGGTTAAGACCAAATCGCCTATTCAAAATCTGACAAGATGCACATGGAACAGCAAAAGACGATTCCACAAACAACTCAAACAATGCTAAAACAGCCACTATACAGCAACAAGAGGAAATACACGTACACATGAACGCTAAGGACACAGGAACGGTCGAAAGACCAGATACACGTCGTCCAATGAGACGACCGACCGAACGACCAACCATCGGTCGTTGCCAATCAAGTCAGGCAAGGGAAACGTCGGAGAATAAAACCGCCAACTGTCAGCTTGATGGCATGAGGTCACTTCGACGGACGGACACACACACACAAGTGAAAGTTGCACTACTCGAATGTAACGATCCATTCAACTTAAACTCGCTGAATCCGGACCTCGGCGTGGTCGTGCACTCTCGCGACCACGTCCTTCCATCGGGCAGTGCATACATCGCCAGCTCCCTCATCGAGTAGTGGCGCGACGGATCGCCCAGAAGCCAAACATCCCTAGACGTCCCTATATCTCACCCACTAAGACTCGGGAGGAGAAGCCGCAAGGCTTGGCACTCCATACACACATGGGTTGAAGTCCACCCCAACTGAAGATTAGTGGCGAGAGTACTGGAGCTGTCGGACCTCACTGCTGCTCCGTCCCAACTGAACTCCAACACACGACGACCCGGAAATACTAGAAGCCGCTCCAAAGATAGTACCACAGTACGCGCTATGGATAAATGCTGCTGCTGCCACTCACGGACAGACAAAGCGAGCAAACGTAGTGGCGCCAGTGAACGGACTAAGAAAACAAGTGGTCACAGTCCGAATACCCGAAGCAACCTGTCAACGGCACAAACACGAGCAGGAACACGGCTCAATCTTAGGTGTGACTGTACATTTTGTGAGATCGTTAATACGCTATGAGTCGCAGCCGAGCGGGTAAGTGCTCGGTTTCATAAGCACGAGGTCTCTGGATTCAATATCACGCCAGTACTGCCCCTTTTTGTGAGTTATCTACACCGACATTCCATGTCATGCTTCGATATGCCTGGTACGCCGCGAAATTGTGTGACGACCGAAAACCAAGTTTGTTTTGCCCTTGGAAAAAACTATGGGCATGCAAAAATTCGGTGTTCCTTGCATCCTGTGTATGTCTACGATCAGTATCATCGTTATTTGTGCAGTGCTGCATAGGTTACACACTATACTTGTCACAAATGTGGATAGAAAAAGATAAATAAAATTAGTTCATTGACCTGATTGAAAGTTCATGTGAATCCTTTCTTATCTCCAATTTCCTTAAGGAAAAAACTTTTTCTCCTTTTTTTCATGTGAAAGGCTAAGAAACGAGGGGGAGTAAATGAATGTGTAGAAATTGGTACTTTCCAGGGTCATAATAATTCTGTTACTAGAATTGCGTGGTATTGAAAAATAAACTAATAGCAGCGAGACTCGATCCAAAGACCGCGTGCACAAGAAACTTAGTACTTACTCGTTTCTTTTTCTCTTTTCCTTCCTTTCTCTGACCATTTTTTAATAATTTTTTGTACTGATAGGTCAAGAGCGAGGAGGAAGGGCGGAAGATAGGGGAGGGGTCGTGTTTGGAGGCCTGGCCACGGTGTCCCCGTCTTCTAACAGGATAAGGGAGAGGCAACGGGAAGGAAACGTCGTACCTTAACTTAATTTTTTTTTATTTTCATTTTTATATCTCAGGAAAAAACCAATCACATCTGAAAAAGAAAAGAAAGAAATGTGGGGTTGTGGTGATATTCTCGTCACTCCACTGGGAGGAATATCCTATCCCTTGAAACTGTGCAAACCTGGGAATCCTATTGCTCCGGCGTGTCAACGAACATGCTGCCTAGAAAATTCGCAAATTGAGTTTTGTATTTAGGATAGCTTCCGATGATCTCTTGTTGTTCTAGTACATGGAGCCAATAACCCATTGCCGATATCACGGTTCGCGTGAGCACGCAGTGCGATACATGTATTTCAATCCAGCGGATTGGCGACGTTTTCTGTGACGGGGGAAAAAGACTGCGTCGAGGAAGAATAAAGTGTCCGTCGTGATTGTGGAGTCGTCGGAGTGTTGTAGGAGTGCCATGATGCGTTGCGCCAGCCTCCAAACATTCTTCGCCTCAATGACAGACAAGGTTCATAGCTGTTCTGCACGCCACATATAAGGCAGAGTGGTAAAGCGACCATGTGAACGCCGTACAGCCGTCGAGGTGTGACTGCCTTGCGGTTGATAAATGTATACCTAGACGATCTCGCTGCCGTGGTTAGGAGAGGCGTATGGACAGCTCGCTATGGCCAGTCCCTCATTTGGTATTTAAGTTCGGTAACATTGCTGTCATGATCACGTCTCAAGTATCGATATGTCAGGTGGTGGGGATCTTCGCGGAAGGTATTTGTAACTGTGCATAACTAAAATCAACAAAGAATCGCGCGACGGGAAAAAGGCGGCGATATTGTGCCTACCGCCACCGGAGGTTGAAGGAACGTCCAGGAACACCGACGTGATGGAGTGTTGCAGTTGGTTCCAGGTCTGTACCGTTGCTGGCAGGTACAGAGCGACGGCCGTGTTCAGCAAATTCGTGAGATTAGGTCCTCCAGAATGTTGTGGGAGAGTTAAAGTCTCGTATTTGACGTTAGACAGCATCGCTTGGCTGGTACAGTATCTAGAGGCCGCCATTAATCTGCTAGCAATACCATGTGGTATTAGCAGTAAATATGACAAAGAAAATGGTTCAAATGGCTCTGAGCACTATGGGACTTAACTTCTGAGGTCATCAGTCCCCTAGAACTTAGAACTACTTAAACCTGACTAACGTAAGGACATCACACACATCCATGCCCGGGGCAGGATTCGAACCTGCGACCGTAGTGGTCGCGCGGTTCCAGACAGTAGCGCCTAGATCCGCTTGGCCATCCCGGCCGGCAGTAAATATGACAGGGGTGGCAGTCGTGAGGCAAATATGTTCCACCCTATGGAGCAGGTCGTAAATGGACTGTGCAGAGCGTCTAGACCCCGACAGATGCGCATAATCTTGCTTTTATTCATGTTGATCTTGCTATCCGACGGCAAGCTGTACGTAGTGAGAAAGGCAACCACCTTAAGTCCTTCGTTCTCCTATCGGACTAGTATTATCAGGTCGTTGGCGAATAAGGGACACTTGAAGGAATTCACATGGAGTCGGATGTCTGTAACAGTTAGTCGAAGAGCCTGCATCAGTGACTCGAGCGCTATTACAAAGAACACCATCGACAAAGTACATCCTTGCCTAACTGAGCTGTAAACAGGAATTGTATATACCTCCCTACCATCGACTCTCACCATCGAAGGAGCACCGCGAAGGTGACAGAGGAGGATGGTAATAGAATCCTGGGGTATTGTCATGCGTCGCACTGTTGAGTCAAGGGAAGCGTGGTTGAACTTGTCAAAGGCACGATCAAAATCCACTTATATGACCGTCGCTCTCTTGCAATTGCTTCCATCTGGGCAATGACGTCACTGTATTCACCTCGGACAGAGTGGATGTTTCGCCAAACCCCAAGAGAAGAATGGTCTGGTGGTAATGTCTTGGATATTACAGTCTTGCCGCCAAATTTCGCGTAAAGATTTTGTAGTCAGTATTGAGCAGTATCGGCACTCCCTGCCGATATCGATACTGGTATAAGCATTCCCGCCATGAAATGTGACGGGTGTCCGTGTCAGGGCCAAGTAACACATTATACATCAGCACCCATTCGCGATAAAATTCTAGTGTCAACCCATTTGGCCGCACCTTTCTTGAGTGTCATATTTATGTCATGTTCCGTTGGACGTTTCAATAGCACCGCTGCATCCGAACCACCGAAACCCATGCACCTCTTTCGCTATTTCGCTATACCCTGGTGCGCATCTGTTGCAATGTGCGATCGTCCGTTGGCACCCTGGAGAAAAGGAGGTGTTCTTTTCTTGATTTTCTTTTTTTAGTCATCAGTCTTCTGACTAGTTTGTCACTGCCGGCTACGAACTCCTGTCCGTCACCAACCTCTTTGTCTCAGTGTAGCATTTGCAACCTATGTCCTCAATTATTTGCATTCTAATCTCTGTCTTTCTCTACAGCTTTTGCCCTCTACAGCTCCCTCTAGTACCACAAAAGTCATTCCCTGATGTCTTAAGAGAGGCCCTGATGTCCTGTCCCTTTTCCTTGTCAGCGTTTCCGTGTATTCCTTTCTTCTCCTATTCTGCGCAGAACCACCTCTTTCCTCACTTTGTCACTCTATCAAATTTTCAACATTCTACTCTAGCACCACACTCAAATGCTTCGATTCTCTTCTAGTCCTGTTTTCCCACAGTCCATGCTTCACTACAATACAATGCTGTACTCCAAACATACATTCTCAGAAATTTCTTCCTCAAGTCACGGACTATGTTTCATACTAGTAGATTTCTTGCCCTTTTTGCCATTGCTAGTCTGCTTTTGATGCCCTCCTTGCTCTGTCCGTCATTGGTTATTTTACTGCCTAGGTAGCAGAATTCCTTAACTTCATCTACTTCGTGATCATCACTCTTTATGTTTAGTTTCTCGCTTTTCTCATTTCTGCTACTTCTCATGAGTTTCATCTTACTTCGATTTACTCTCAGTCCATATTCCGTACTCATTACAATGTTCATTCCATTCAGCATATCATATAATTCTTCTTCACTTTCACTCAGGATAGCAATGTCATCAGCGAATAGTATCATTGATATCCTTTCAGCTTGAACTTTAATCCCACTACTGCACCTTCCCTTTATTTCCATCATTGCTTCTTCAATATATAGGTTGAACAACGGGCCCTAAAGACTACCTTCCGGTCTTAGTCACGTTTTAATTCGAGCAGTTCGTTCTTGCTCGTCTATTCTTATTATTCCATCATGTTTTTGTGCATATTGTGTATTACCCTTCGCTCCCTATTGCTTACCTCTATATTTCTCAGAATTTTGAACAAATCAAATGGCTCAGAGCACTATGGGATTCAACATCTTAGGTCATAAGTCCCCTAGAACTTAGAACTACTTAAACCTAACCAACCTAAGGACATCACACACACCCATGCCCGAGGCAGGATTCGAACCTGCGACCGTAGCAGTCCCGCGGTTCCGGACTGCAGCGCCAGAACCGCACGGCCACCGCGGCCAGCAATTTTGAACATCTTTCAACACTTTACATCGTCGAACGCTTTCTCCAGGTCGACAAATCCTATGAACGTGTCTTGATTTTTCTTTATTATCATCTGCAACGTCAGAATTGTCTCTCTCATGCCTTTACCTTTCGTCATCTAACACACCCTTAATTTCCTTTTCCAATCTTCTGTATATTATTCTTGTTGGCAACCTGGATGCATGAGCTGTTAAGCTGATTGTGTGATAAAACTCGCTCTTGTCAGCTTTTGCACTCTTCGGAATAGTGTGGATGATATTTTTCCAAACACTAGACAGTATGTCGCCAGAGTCATAGATTCTACACAACAACGTGGATAATCGTTCGTTGCCACTTCTCTAGTGCTTATAGAAATTCTTATGGAACGTTTTCTATCCTTTCTGCATTATTTCATCTGAAGCCCTCCCAAGCTCTTTTAAATTCTGATTCTAATAGTGGATCCCCTATCTCTTCCCTTTCGACTCCTGTTTCTTCTTCTATCACATCAGTCAAATCTTTTCCCCTTAAAGAAGCCTTCAATGTACTCTTTCAGCCTGTGCTGTCCCCTCTGCATTTAAGAGAGGAAATCCCGTTGAACTCTTTATTTCGTCATCCTTGCTTTGAATTTCACCGAAATTTGTTTTACTTTCCTATACGCTGAGCCGGTCCTTCCAACAATCATTTCTTTTTCGATTTCTTCACATTTTTCATGCAGCCCTTTCGTCTTAGCTTCCCTGCAATTCCTATTTATTTCATACCTCAGTGACTTGTATTTCCGTGTTTCTAAATTTGCCATAACATTTCTCTACTTTCTTCTTTCATCGATCAACTGAACCATTTTTGTATCTACTTATGCGACCGCCCTTTTTATAGATGTCCATTCTCTTGTAAACTTTTCTTCTACTTCGTCCCCTACAACTGCGTTCCGGTCCTCCATGACTACTAGATTTTCATCTCCCTTTATGTACTGTATTACGCTTTCAGTATCCTCATATACTTTCTCTATCTCTTCATCTTCAGCTTGCGACGTCGGCATGTATAACTGAACTATCGTTGTCGGTGTTGGTTTGCTGTCGATTCTGTTAAGAACAACCCTGCCGCTGAACTGCTCATACTAACTCACTCTCCGCCTTACCCTTCTATTCCTAACGAATCTTACTTCCGTTATACCATTTTCTGCTGCTGTTGATATTACTCTATACTCATATGACCACAAACCTTGTTTTTTTTTTCCATTTCACGTCCCTCACCCCTACTACGTCTAGACTGAGCCTTCACATTTCCCTTTTCAGGTTTTCTACCTTCCCTACTGCGTTAAATCTTCTGACATTCCTCTCACTACTCGTAGATCGTTATCCTTGTCAGCGGCGTGCATGCTGGAGGTCAGGAACCGCACCATCAGCAGGAGCAGCATGGTGCAAGATGCCGGCCTGGATGTCTGCAGTCTTGGTCCACAGAGCTGGGATGCTGGCAGTGTGGTGCGCTGCTTTACTGGGGAGCTTTCGAAGGCATCGTAGTAACGTCACAAGGTCATCAGCCAACACTTCCACAATGCCGTGCAGAAGTGTATCATGGCATCCCAACAAGAGACACTCAGTTCTCCAGTAGCTGCACACAGGCACAACCAATGGGGGCAGCACGAATGTGCCTCCCCCAGACAATGTATGTGACTGGCAGCTAGCAAATCATCCTCGATTGACCCCCAACCGAATGAGGATTGAAAACGCTTAGGGCTTGAACTCAGTGGCACAGCAGTGGAGTACATCAGGTTGGCTGGTGCTCGTACTTCAAATCATCAGATGACTATTAGGCAGCACATTATGGAACAGCAGCAACATGGATTCGCTGTAACTCGCAAAACTGTCACCGATTGACAACTGATTGCTGGTAGCTGAGCACGTGCCTTCGTGCTTTAGAGGTTCTAGTATTTATCCTGGTCAGCTGGTGCCAATGACGTTATTGAGCCGTGGTGATGAGATAATTTGGCACCATTTTTCAAAGTGTGTGCCTAATGTGAGTTTAGCGCTTTCTGCCATATCAGTGAGATGAAGATAGTTCTTGTGTGTGATTTATATATTGTTAGGGCACCTTGCAGTGTTGTCAACTTGATGGTACAATACAGTCATTCTGCTTCGGTCTCACTGTGCACTATCTGATGTTGTATGGTGTGGCAATGTCCCAATAGCATGCCTCCCAAATTGCTATGAGTACATTGGCTTTTGTGGCATGTTACATTTAAATTGTTCTACTCCACTCAGGTGTGTCTTGTCTCTGCTCTGCACTTGCAGTGTAAGAAAACTTCAAAACTTTTTATATTCAAGCAGAAATCCTTTCTGTGGTCCAACAATACAATCTTTCTGGAACTAAGCTGTGTAAAGATGAATAAACTCTGACATATAATTGTAAGTAATGATCACATGATGCTGACAGATTTTATTTTTATTGTGCTTCAACTGGTATCAAACTAGAGGAAAGGCAGAACTTCTAAATCCTTTGATGGTGAGTACCACTTGTCTGTAGTAGTTATATATAATACATAATTATCACTGTTGATTATACTTCAAAGTTATAGACATTTGTTATTATGCATGTAAAAATTGAATACTTTTGCAAGATTGCAAAAGAATAAAAATAACAACTCATTACAGATTGTGATGGTTACATGCTATTCAACATTTCTTGTGATAACAGTGAAGCATGAATTTAAGATTTTACGAAACATGTGTGTTCAGTTGCTCTATGTCCTCTCAATACGAAAGCTACCAGATGGTTACAATTAAATTGCAGCTACTCACAGAAATACGGTGTGGGTTGTAATTATCGTATAGCAGCAAAACTTGGTAGGTATTCTAATGCGTTACTGTGGAACCGATTAATGCTGGAAGAAATACAGCTCCAATTTTGGCCACCAGATGCACATCTTGCGCTACACGATGTTGCCGGTGCTCATATCGAACAAACTGTGTAAGCAGCAGTTAATAACGACATCAACATTGTGTCTTTCTTACTTGTTTAACCTTTCCTGTGCACATCCCGTCTTTAACCTGTTACACTAATCTGCATGGTATCAGATGACTGCAAAGTAACAGGCAAAGATATTGGAGTGGCTGTAACTAGAAACATCCTGCACCAACTGCTGGTGGAACAAAAAAAGTCTTACTTCCTCCTCCAAAAATAGAATTGGGCTCTATGAAGTAATTTGTAAAGGCTCTACCACAGGATGGACCCTGCATCAAGTACCTTTCCAAGAAATTTCCCTTCACCACATGAGACAAAATAAAAGCTGGAATTCTTTATAGTCCTCAAATAATGAAGTTGATCAAGGATGAAGATTCTCGGAAGACAAGGAACAAAAGAGAGAAAGGTGCATGACCGCCTTTCGATCAGTTACTGAGAACTTTCTGTGGATTGACAAAGATCCGAAATAGAAGGGCACTGTTGGAAAAAGTTGCAAAATTTCGAGAAGATGGGCGGTTAAATGAGTGTGGAAATCCACATTCTACACTCACAGCCGACCGCTGTGGACGAGCAGTTCGAGTCGCTTCAGTTCGGAACCGCGCTGCTGCTACGGTCGCAGGTTCGAATCCTGCGTCGGGTATGGATGTGTGTGATGTCCTTAGGTTAGTTAGGTTTAAGTAGTTCTATGTGTAGGACGCTGATGACCTCAGATGTTAAGTCCCACAGTGCTTAGAACCATTTGAATCTACACTCACATATCGACCACTTTCCGGAAATTTGGGACATTGTATCGAAGAGCAGACTGAAAGTTTGCAGCGAGATATTAACTGGAGGTACCACCGGCACTGGACAGCAGCTATGTTGGCCGACTACTTTTGGATGCTGAAGAGGCGACAGCCATCATACACGGGGATCTACAAAAAAGACAAACAAGAGAAAGTTTAAAAATTTACAGAACACTATTGACTTCTTAATTTATACAAGGTACTTACGAAAGAAATTAGGGGAGTTCTGAGGAGTATTTTTTAAATGTATTTCATTTTTTAAATGTGTTTTGATTAAAAACTGAACTTTTATCAAATGGTATTAGAATATATTTGTGGGATCAGAAGTGAAAATAGTCAAAATACTACTTCTTATTTTGTGTAAAAATATGACGTGATAAACAAAAACGGTGGTTATTTCTAGAATCATAAAAAAATTGAATCAAGAACACCTACTTTCAGCAAATCATCTGACAAAAAGTATTAAAATGCAGACTACTGTTCTCAGAATTATATTTTCACTCTGCAGCGGAGTGTCCGCTGATATGAAACTTCCTGGCAGATTAAAACTGTGTGCCGGACCGAGACTCGAACTCGGAACCTTTGCCTTTGGCGGGCAAGTGCCGCCGAAAGGCAAAGGTCCCGAGTTCGAGTCTCGGTCCGGCAGACAGTTTTAATCTGCCAGGAAGTTTCAGACTATTATTATATTCGGAAACGTTTCTATAGTTCTTTCTTGCATTCACATCGACAGATTTTCACCATGTGGCCAAAATTAAAACAATTTTTTTCCAGTGTAAATGCATTCCGCGTTAACACATTACAATATCTACCAAGTTTTGCTGCCATACGATAACTACAGCACACACTGGACCTCTGTGAATAGCTGCACTTTTAACTATAGTCACCTGGTACAACAGTCTACCGAATGGCTCTGAGCACTATGGGGCTTAACTTCTGAGGTCATCAATCCCCTAGAACTTAGAACTACTTACACCTAACTAACCTTAGGACAGCACACACATATTCATGCCCGAGGCAGGATTCGAACCTGCGACCGTAGCGGTCGCGCGGTTCCAGACTAGCCCCTAGAACCGCTCGGCCACTCCGGCCAGCAGTGTACCAAGGTAAGACGTTTCAGTAAAGCAAGACACATTTATAAGCAAGGAAAATTTTTCCTCCGCTCTCTGACGTTGATTTGGAAACTACGAACTTACTTTAATGCCCTTTTTGACAGAATCTGTGCTGTAAAAGTCCTTTTGTCCGCTGCCCGCATAGTCTATCCCGAAAATCGGCCCTAATAAGCTACTCAAGCTAAATTGAGGACGATAATTCCTTCGAGGAGAGTGGGCGGCAGCCCCTGTTGCGATAAGAAGCTCAGCGCCGTATCTGAGCGGGGTGGGCGCCAACGCCGCCCACGCTGCGCCGCGCCCCCGCTCGGAATTGGCCGCTCTCGCGCCGTGCCGCGCCGCCCCGGCTGGACCCGCTGATCGAGTTCCGGCCGCACTCGCCGCGCTGAGTGGCGCTTTCACGCGAAACGCCCTCGGGCGGCGCCAAACCCTGCTGCAGGCGTTGGCGGCTCGAGTCCACAATCTCTCCGCACGTGCACAGAACGCGAGTGAGACTGCCGTCACGATGGTGTCGTTCTTAGTTTGCTCTACACTGTTTATCAGGGGAAACGCGGGGGAGTTACGGCTACGTCCCGTGATATAAATATCGAGAGTACTTGATGGACGGATGAATCGCCAACGGCCTTGTAGGAAGAACCAAGCATATTGCATTTTAGAGAAACCAGTGGGAACTCTATACCCGTATTGTACGAGAATTCGAAACCATGCAGAACACAATGTCAGTCATAAATCCACAGGAAAGTTTTGGAGATTGTTCGGTGATATTTTCTCCCCGTTTTGGGCTTACAGGCCCATGGTCTCCACTGGCTTGACACGGAGTAAATACGTTTTGAGACGTCCTGCTTAACCCGCAGGACAGGACAGGTAGTTTAAGCTGAGGAAAGGGGCCAAAATAAGGGCTGTCAGCTACACTCGAACATGCACCTTTATTATTTAATCAAACATTACAAGAACCCCCCAAAAAATTTCTTTAAACACACAGCTTTAATCTCTGGGACTTAATTACCGGCTGAAAGCTACTTTACTTTAAAAACGGCCGAAGGCCAAAAACTTAAAACGCAAGCCAAATCAAAAATTTAAAAGGCAAGCCTTATCTTACAACAGTTCTGTATTTAGGCTGAAGACCAAAAGAATTTGAGATTTTAGAGGAAACAATTTGAATTCAAAATCGGCTGAAAACCCAACACTTAATGCTAAGAAACATTAAATTAAAAAAAAAAGAAACAAGCAAAAGGCCTTACGTAAAACAGTTCTCAATTAGGCAAAACTCAACCCAAACAGAAATTTAAAGCGGAAAGTCTTATCTCAAAACGGTTCTTTAGTTAGGCTGAAGGCCCAAAGAATAAGACACTTCAAGAGGAAGCAAGTTACACTACATGTTTATACTAGAAGTGACATGTGATTACATTTTCACGCAGTTTGGATGCGTAGATACTGAGAAATCAGTACCGAGAACAGTCACCTCTGGCCGTAATAACGGCCTTGATACGCCTGAGCATTGCGTCAAACAGAGCTTGGATCGCGTGTATAGCTACAGCTGTCCATACAGCTTCAACACGATACCACAGTTCATCAAGAGTAGTGACTGGCGTATTGTGACGAGCCCGTGGCTCGGCCACCATTGACCAGACGTTTTCAGTTGGTGAGAGATCTGGAGAACGTGCCGGCCAGGACAGCAGTCGAACATTTTCTGTATCCAGAAAGGCCCGTACAGGACCTACAACATGTGATAGTGCGTTATCCTGCTGAAATGTAGGGTTTATCAGGGATCGAATGAAGGGTAGACCCTCGGGTCGTCACACATCTGAAATGTAACGTCCACTGTTCAAAGTGCCGTCAATGCGAACAAGAGGCGAGCGAGAGGATTAACCAATGTCACCCCATACCATCACGCCGGGTGACACGCCAGTATGACGATGACGAATACATGCTTCCAATGTGCGTTCACCGCGATGTGGCCAAACACGGATCAACCATCATGATGCTGTAAACAGAATCTGGATTCGTCCGAAAAAATGACGTTTTGCCATTCGTGCACCCAGCTTCGTCGTTGAGTACACCATCGCAGGCGCTCCTGTCTGTGATGCAGCGTCAAGGGTAACCGCAGCCACGGTGTCCGAGCTGATAGTCCATGGTGCTGGAAACGTCGTCGAACTGTTCGAGAAGATGGTTGTTGACTTGCAAACGTCCCCATCTGTTGACTCAGAGATCGAGACGTGGCTGCACGATTCGTTACAGCGGTGCGGATAAGACGCCTTTTATCTCGACTGCTATTGATACGAGGTCGTTGGGATCCAGCAGGGCGTTCCGTATTTCCCTCCTCATCCCACCGATACCGTATTCTGCTAACAGTCATTGGATGTCGACCAACGCGAGCAGTAATGTCGCGATACGATAAACCGAAATCGCGATAGGCTAAAATCCGACCTTTATCAATGTCGGAAACGTGATTTTTTGGTACGCATTTCTCCTCCTTACGCGAGGCATCGCAACAACGTTTCACCCGGCAACGTCGGTCAACTGCTGTTTGTGTATGAGAAATCGGTTGGATACTTTCCTCAAGTCAGCACGTTGTAGGTGTCGCCACCGGTACCAACCTTGTGTGAATGCTCTGAAAAGCTAATCATTTGCGTATCAAAGAATCTTCTTCCTATCGGTTAAGTTTCGCGGTTTTAGTACGTCATCTTCGTGGTGTAGCAATTTTAATGGCCAGTAGTGTAAATTCAAATCGGCTGAAGGCCTAACACTTAAAACTCCATAACATAATTTTTTTTAAATACCGAAGCCCTTACGTGAAACAGTTCTTTAATTTAGGCTGAAGGCCTTAAGAGCAAAACAACTCAAACTCAAAATCGGCTGAAGGTCCGACACTTAAAATTCAGCAACATTAAAATTTTTAAAATGCCAACGGCCTTACATGAAATAGTTCTCTAAATTAGACTGAAGGCCTAAAGAATCTTACGCCTTAAGGGCAAAAGAGCCTTAATTTTTTTTAAAAAATTCGGCTAGAAGCCATACAAGCACAGACAACAAGAACAATAAGAAAAAGGCAGTACACCGAAGGGTTCTCAAAGAAAGCGGACAGAAGCCACACAAGTACGAACAACAAGAACAATAAAAATAGGCAGTATACCCAAGGGCGCTCAGATGTTCGAGGGCCGGCCTGGAATTCAAATACTAACGCTCACTCAGGTGAGAACAGGCTGTCGGCCCAACCATTTACAATCCGACGACAACTCAACCGATCGACAGTCAACGGACACACCGACAAGATAACTTCCACTTCACCCGACCAGGGCACATCTGGGAGTTCAACTGAACAACGTAGAAGATATTGGCGCCCACAACCAATCATACATGCAGCTGTCAAATTACACACCGTGCTAGACAGCAACAACACGATGAGGAAAATACACTGCCCGAAATTTACGTCAACGGCCAGGGCAGGTAACCGGAACGTTAACGGCCACAAGGCAGAAGATTCCTCTGGTGCACGTCAATTCAAATAACAAAATACAGTGAAACTCGACCAGAGGGTGGCTAGAATTTTCCAACTTGAAAACCGCGTGGTTGCTCGCCAGCATATCCCAACAGCCGACAACGAACTCCAAACGACACAGTGTGAACAGTCTTGACTTGCTGGTAGATTAAATCAAAACTCAACTTTCGTGTCCAGGGTCGGTAAGCCATGGACCTCGTAGCAAAGGGAACAGTCCCACACACTCCGACACCACGTACAGACCGCCAGCGGCCCCGGCCAAACTAGGTCCAGCTCACAATTCCTCGCTGCTCCACGCCATCCGACCGACTGGTCGCACACCGCCCATCCGGAAACTATAAGCGCCAGGTCAAAGATATTCCAAGGTGCGAATATCGATACACGCCGCTGCTGCCACCCGCATAAGTATAGGATAGCAGCATAATCACGATAACCGCGGGAGACTAAACACAGAATCGCAACGAAGGTTTAATCCAGCGCATAGCATGAGCCAGCCACGGCTCACGTTTCTTTTTACTTCATACCTGCATTTATCTTTCTGTCTACTGCGATGAAATAGTTTTCCCAATGGTGCAGATGTCTGTGGTACACGATGTGTATCTTTTCCAGAAACAGATCTGTTCCATTAAGTCAAGGTATTTGCTGTTGACAATATTAATGTTGACTTCACTCTTTGCCCTCAAGCGTGCATTGCGTGCTACTCGGTCCTGTCTCGTTTCCTTACGGCTAGGTTTTGTTCTACGTTAACACTCATACAAACCAGTACGGCTATGTTTACTAACGAAGACTTGCCCTAAGCAACTCGTGTATGGGTTCAATGAATGCAGTGGAGAAGCGGCACGACGACGCTCCCCTGAGCTGTTCCCGCAATGACGACAACCATCTCACGGTACCTTACCGCCTGCTCAAGTCCCAGAGATTAAAGCTGTGTGTTTAAAGAAATTTTTTGGGGGCTTCTTGTAATGTTTGATTAAATAATAAAGGTGCATGTTCGAGTGTAGCTGACAGCCCCTTATTTTGGCCCCTTTCCTCAGCTTAAACTACCTGTCCTGTCCTGCGGGTTAAGCAGGGCGTCTCAAAACGTATTTACTCCGTGTCAAGCCAGTGGAGACCATGGGCCTGTAAGCCCAAAACGGGGAGAAAATATCGCCGAACAATCTCCAACACTTTCCTGTGGATTTATGACTGACATTGTGTTCTGCATGGTTTCGAATTCTCGTACAATACGGGTATAGAGTTCCCACTGGTTTCTCTAAAATGCAATATGCTTGGTTCTTCCTACAAGGCCGTTGGCGATTCATCTGTCCATCAAGTACTCTCGATCAAGAGCGGCTATGATAAGCCTCATACTTCCCTGACTTTCGTTTCGACTGTTGCAAAGATACTTCCGCACACACGTAGGTAAGTGGGGTAATAAACCGAAGAAACCTTATTGGTTCAAATGGCTCTGAGCACTATGGGACTTAACTGCTGAGGTCATCAGTCCCCTAGACTTAGAACTACTTAAAACTAACTAACCTAAGGACATAACACACACCCGTGCCCGAGGTAGGATTCGAACCTGCGACCGTAGCGGTCGCGTAGTTCCAGACTGAAGCGCCTAGAACCGCTCGGCCACACCTGCCGGCGAAACCTTATTAATACAGTACTTTGTAATTATGCACTGGGGACCACGGATATTTTCTATCAAAATTCCCATTGAATATCCACGAACAAACTCTATAATTTTTGGCCGTGGAGATTTGCGTACACCTTGCATAACTGCGATACCTCACTCAGTGTCACTTCTTGGATAATTTGTGAGCAGAACATCTAAAATATCGGCATCAAGCAATGCTACGTATGGTAGAAGTTGACTAAACTGACCTTGAATGCGTTTCTGGCCGGACATTTTACTAAAATTAGTCGGGCATTTTATTAAAATTACGGAGAGCTATGTTCGAAATCGATCGTGTGATTACGAAGCTCCTGAGGAGCACATACTATACAAATACATTTCTTTCTACCTTTTGTAGTGTCACGTACAGTAGTGTATTTTACAGAAGTAGTAATTATTTCAAAAGATTGTAATAAAGATCAATTCGAATAATATATTCCATATAACACGTGTCCAGTTTTCCTTCATTACTGATACACAGCTATTAGAGTGTAACCCAAACAAACACTCATAAAATATATAAACCTCTGCAAATGATTCAGTTCACAATTTATTTTCTTAATTTTGACGCCAGACTTCAAAGCAACTATAAATTCAGTTGACAGCGCTACGTGTAGCTCTTTTGTGCTCCGCTCATTTATGAGTTTGTACTATTCATAAGAGGCCGTGATTAAAGATAATGCCTCTGATTTTTTTTTCGAGAAGACTTTTAAGGCTTTTTACATAAAATAAAGGTTATTATCATTGTACATCTTTATTCTTTATGTCTACTAATTTATTTCTCAACTTAATCACTCTGTCGAGTAACACAATTGCAAAATTATAAGCCGGCAATATATGGAGAACTTGGTGGCCAAGAAACGTTCTCATTTCTGCCTGTAAATCTTCCAGGGAAAGTTAGATTTATATGCTGTATCACTAGACGACAACACTGTGCAGGGCTGCAGTCATCCTGGAAGAACACGCCCATCCAAAGAGAGACTAGTTTGCTGGTACCGTCACTGTAGAATCTTTGACACAATTGACAGAGCCACTACCAGACTTTTGCTTGCACCGCTTCATCTTTATCGTACAGAAATTCTCGAAGATGTTCTTTAAGTTCTGGAAAGAGATGAAAATCGGACAAGGCAAATAGCGACTCTATGGAGGATGATCGGTAACAGTGAATCCAAGGCATTACTGCAGATGTCAAAGCAGTTGTTTGCGATTTAGCTTCGTCATGCTGAAGGAGGGAGTGCTCCATGTGCGAACTAACTCAACGAATCCCGAACTGGATTACAGCATGCTGTTTCTCAAGCACAGATTTACAGTGAAGAGCCAAAGAAACTGGTACACCTGCCTAATATCGTGTGCCCCCCCCCCCCCCCCCCCCTCGAGCACGCAGAAGCGCCGCAACACGACGTGTCATGGACTCGACTAATATCTGAAGTAGTGAAGTAGGAAAGTGACAGCACGAATCCTGCAGCAAACTGAACAGCAAACTGCAAAGCATCCCAGATATGCTCAGTAATGTTTACGTCCGGGTTGTGTTGGTGGCCAGTGGAAGTGTTGAAGCCCGGGTTCCCAGGTTTGATTCCCGGCGGGGTCAGGGATTTTCTCTGCCTCGTGATGACTGGGTGTTGTGTTCTGTCCTTAGGTTAGGTTTAAGTAGTTCTAAGTTCTATGGGACTGATGACCATAGATGTTAAGTCCCATAGTGCTCAGAGCCATTTGAAGTGTTGAAACTCAGAAGAGTGTTCCTGTAGCCACTGTGTAGCAATTACGGACGTTTGAGGTATCACATTGCCCTGCTAGAATTGCCCAAGCCGGCCGCTGTGGCCGTGCGGTTGTTGGCGCTTCAGTCCGGAACCGCGCTGCTGCTACGGTCGCAGGTTCGAATCCTGCCTCGGGCATGGCCGTGTGTGATGGCCTTAGGTTAGTTAGGTTTAAGTAGTTCCAAGTCTAGGGGACTGATGACCTCAGATGCTAAGTCTCATAGTACTTAGAGCCATTTGAACCATTTTTTAACTGCCCAAGTCCGTCGGAATGCACAATAGACATGAATGGATGCAGGTGATCAGACACGAAGCTTACGTACGTTTCACCTGTCAGAGTGGCATCTAGACGTATCAGTCGTCCCATATCACTCAAACTGCAACCACCCCACTCCATTGCAGAGCCTGCAGCAACTTGAACAGTGCCCTGCTGACATGCAGGGTCCGTGGATTCATGAGGTGGTCCCCATACCCTTATATGTCCATTCGCTCGATACAGTTTTAAAGGAGACTCCTCCGACCAGCCAACATGTTTCCAGTCATCAAAAGTCCAATGTCCGTGATGACGCGCCCAGGCGAGGCGTAATGCTTCGTGTCTAGCAGGCAGCAAGAGTACACGAGTGGGCCTTCGACTCCGAAAGCCCATATCGGCTTCGGCCGTAGCGATGTCGGATATCTGATGTTCCGCAGCATGCTTCGTACGCTGACACTGGCCCAGCATTGGAATCTGCAGCAATTTGCGGAAGGGTTGCTCTTCTGTCATGTCGTCGTTGGTCTCTTCTTACAGGATTTTTCTCTGGCGGCAGCGATGTCGGTGTTTGACATTTAACTGGATTCCTGATATTCATGGTACACTCGTGAAATGGTAGTACGGTGAAATCCCCACTTCACTGCTGTCTCGGAGATGCTGTGTCCCATCGCTCGTGTGCCGACTATAACATTGTGTTAAAACTCACTTAAATCTTGATAACCTGCCATTGTGGCACCAGTAACCGATGCGCCAGACAGTTGTCGACCACAGCACCGTATTCTGCCTGTTTACACACCTCCGTATTTGAATACGCATGCCTATACCAGTTTCCTTGACGCTTCAGTGTAATTACGCTACGCACCGCCATGTTACACACTTTTGTTTGGAACCCTCTAGTGGCGGAAGAATAACCATGTAGGACGACAATAACGTTTGTTTTATTTAAAGAGCTTTAAGGATTTTCACATAAAAAGTTCCAGAGTCATTACTTTTCAGCACACTCACGAAATCAGAACGATCAGACGTATTTATTTTCTACGTAGATTTCGCTTTTTACCATCCCCATTGGCAAATCTGCCAATTATTCCTCCGGGGAGTGTTAGGCTTGTATGATGTATCGCTTGAAGACTACAATGTGCAGGGGTCCTGTCACGCTGGAAGAAAACGCCCATCTATGAACCAAGGAAGCTTTCCAACAATGCTACGACCTCGCTTTCAAGATAATTCGATAAATGGGCCCTGTAACACAATGTGATAACGCAACAGTCAGCTGATTATCAATCATAGCACACAATACATTTACCGAGAACAGTTCCGAAAAATGTGCCTCTACGCAGGCATGTGGGTCTTCATCACACCACCGACGTTAGTCACGTGTGTTATTGATACCGTCAAGAGTGAAGGAAGTTTCACCAGGAGTATTAATGGGATTACTCGGCGATTGGCAATCAGCCAGCGATAAAATTACCCTCGTCTACCCTCTCCCCTTCTCGAAAGTGTTGAATCCGCTCTAAATGATATGGACAGAGGTCGTGCATCCGTAATTTCTCCAAGTTACTGTACGTGCAACATTGAAACTAACAGAAATTCTGCGTGTGGCCGTTGAAGGACTACATTCTACGACCTTAGTATTGTAATGTATTATATTTCACCTAGATGCTATTCATTTGCCTGTCCATATGAGATACGATGGCAAGGCAGTTGTCCTGTCTCACCTAGTTTAGCAAACACGCTTTAGTCTGAGACTCCGCGGGTGATAAATCGACTGCCATATTTTCTGCAAGCTACAGCAGCAGTGTTTATATAACAAAACACGCACACAGGTATCATATTGTCTTAAAGCATGCATAAATATGTGTGATAAACGTAAACGATACAGCATATTTGGCTATCAGTTCATAATTACAATCACAGCTGAGAAATTCAGTCATGTAAATTAAGGCACAACATCAGAACTCCATCATCAAGATTAAAGTAACATTAAGTAAACTTAACTGAAGTGTCAGCCCGCAAAATGAAAATGTATCTCCGTAACCAGCTGTATGTAAGCAATTTTATATTCCAATTAGTCGATATTACCATCTGCTAAAATATTCACCATTCCTCCTGAAACACCTCGTGCAGCTGAAAAAGACTGACATTACAAACGTGGAAAAAATGAATCTGCTCGAACGTTTCGATGCCAGAATGATTTTGCTTAGAAATATGATTAATCTGCTGGAACATTTTGATCCCAGAAAGTTTTCACCTAACCGTGTGATTATTCTGTATACTAAAATAGGTGAAACACGTTTCTGTCATACTTAGAGTCGTTTCCGCGGCATAGCCAGGCCCCTTTCTGTTCTAATCTACTTATCCTTAAGCGTGAATCAATGTTACTAAATCAGCTTAGGTAAAATTACAGATCTGGTATTGGAGACAGGTTCTACATCAATTCTGTTATCTCCATCGTATACTTGCTTACAGATCCTGAGAAAACGACGTCAGATATTAGTGTCCATAGACAGACAAATACAGTAATATTGCCTCCAACCTTCACATGTGGATGGAACGGAACATGAAATAGTCACCACGCCTTGTTGAGCACCATTATGAAGCTCAAAGACACAATCACAAACAACATCGAGCACAGCGTATTACGGAGCCGTCGGGATTTATTGTTTAACATACCTTCCACTTAACATTCAACAAGCAAAATTGATACTTTCTGCAGACGACGATAGTATTAAAATAAAGCCAATTGCAGAGATGGCAACAGAAAAGATTTTAAATTTTATTTTCCAAAGATTTATTAAACGGTTATCAGAGAATGGACTTTCCAGAAATTGGAAAGAAAACCACACTATAGATCTGTTCTGTACAACAAATAGAGCTATACCAATAATTTGTGAAGCACATGTGCAAGAGTCAGTAAATTGGGTAGAATGATCCAAATATTTGGCTATAGATGTTGATGGAATCCTGAACTGAAAGAAACATATTACTGAGCTTCTCAAACAATTAAGTTCAACCATGGTTGCTCTACGTATAAATACTAATCTTGGAAACAAACCAATTTATCTCTTGACATATTTCGCATATTTATATTCAATAATGACATATCGAATAATTTTCTGTGCTAACTCAGCATTTAGAAAGAAAGTATAGACTACACAAAAGCGGGCAATAAGAAAAATATGTGATATTCGCTCACTGATAACATGTAGGTACCTCTACAAGGAACTAGGCGTTTTAACTGAGCCATCACGATACATATTCGCTAATAACAATCGTCATAAAAAAAATCGATAGCAAATTGAGAACAGTAGGGCCCTCATCTACAACAATAGAGCGGAAAAAAACCTTTATTACACGTTTAATGTTGTCAGTGGCTCTCAAATGAGTTCAATACGCTGCACCAAAAATCTTTGGTCATTTGCCCAAAAACATCGACGTATAGCAAAGCGAGCTTTAAATGTAACTGAAAATCATTGTCATTTCTCCTGAACAACTTTATCCAGTCCATGGACGAGTGTCTCCTTAAAAGCTATTAGCCTGTATTAGAAAAAAGTCCTGGAAGCTGATTCCTTTCACATAATTTCGATAGAAGAATCATTCAAATGGTCTTTGGAACACGTATGAACTAACTATCTGGTTTATTAAAGACGTGGCAGTGAATGATCGGGTTACCCAACACAGTGTTATAAAGAAAATCAAGTACACGTGGTAAAAATATTTCTTTTTTACGTGCGTGAAATGATAATTTCATATTAACGACAAAGAGAACATTAACGATATTTGGAAGGTTGACGTTTGCTAATGATGTAATATAATGTAGCACTAAATCACATAGTAATTAGCATCGTAATAAATACGGTTATCACTCACAGAATCATGCATGAAAATTACACTGAAAGAGCCGAAGAAATAGGACATCTGCCTAATATTGTGTAGGGCCCCCGTAAGCACGCAGAAGTGCCACGAAACGACGTGGCATGGATTCGACTAATGTCTGAAGTAGTGCTGAAGAGAGTTGACACCATTATACACAAGGATGGGGCCCCTCCACGCCCACACCAACGTGGTGACCAAACCAAAAGTTCTACTGTCACCTCCGTAAACATGTTAGTTTTTGAATCAGGCGTCACAGAATGCGGGCTGTGATGTTGTCCATCCGTCTGGGTAAGATTACTCATTAACATGGTCCATCAGGAGATAGAAGTGGTCGAAAACGATTGAAGGGTAGCGGTTGTAAGGGCAGAGGGAAAAAAGTGCCAAGGCAAGAGCCAAGGGAAAAAACCGCTGCGACAGTAGGACGGGTAGTAAGGGCAGTAGCGGCTTGCTATCTGCGACAGTGCATGCAAGGTGTGGTTATGTTAGTGCGAGGTATCGTGCATCGTTACCTTTGTCGTTGTTGGTGCTTGTTGCGGCGCTTGCTGCAGTTGCTGCGTCCCTGCAACAGTTCAAGGTCGTTGTGGATTAGTGGGCGATCGTCCATAGATCGGCTCACAGACGGTGTAGGGGGTGTGTGTGGCTGGTTTGCGTGCTGTGTACAGTACGGTTTCCCTGCGGTTGCCTGTTTTTCGGCTGGTCGCACATCTGAGTTTCCAGTAGTAGCCGTGTTGCAGGGGCTCGCCAGTACTGTCGTGTTGGCGTTCTATAGACCATAGATGTTCAGTTCCTAGCCAGTAATGTCTTTGGTCTGTTATGCTTCCATCTATGGTTGTGGTCGTAGTTACCCAGAGAAAGGATAAACGGGTTGCGCGAGTGTCTCGTGTTATTGTACAGTCGTGTGGAGAGTTTTTGGAGTACCTGCAAGGTAGTATCTAGCCGGTATTTCCGGTGAAGGTCCGCGATGCGTGTGTAGCGTTGCTTATGATTTTGAGTACTTTGTTCTGTACGAGCTACAGACGGCGCAGGCGAGTTGGCGCAGCGTATCCCCAGACAGGGGCTGCGTACGTCATCAGGGGTCTAATAAGTGTCATGTACATGGACCTAGACACCCTCCTGTTCAGTGTGCTACGCCTGTTAAGCATAGGGTAGAGTTGTTTGAGCCCCGCGTTAGCTTTGTTGGTCACGTGTTGAATGTGGTCCCCCCAGAGTAGTTTCCTGTCCAGCCAGACACCGAATTGACGCCATGAATCTTGCAAGGCTGTCTATAAATCCTTAATAGTACGATGGAGTGGAGGTTTCTTCTGAATAGCACGTTGTAAGGCATCCCAGATACGCTCAATAATGTTCATGTCTGGAGACTTTGGTTGCCAGCGGAAGTGTTGAAACTCAGAAGAGTGTTTCTGGAGTCACTCTGTTGCAATTGTGGACGTGTGGGGTGTCTCATTGTCCTGCTCGAATTGCATTAGGCCTTCGGAATGCACAATGGACGTCAGTGGATGCAGCTTATCAGACAGTATACTTACGTACGTGTCACCTGTCAGAGTCGTATCTAGACGTATCGGGGGTCCCATATACACCAACTCCACACGCCCCACACTATTACAGAGCATCCACCAGCTTGAACACTCCCCTGCTGACATGCAGAGTCCATGGATTCATCAATATGTCTCCACACCCGTACACGTCCATCTGATCAATACAATTTGAAACGAGACTCGTCCGACCAGGCAACATGTTTCGATTCATCAGCAGTCCAATGTCGGTATTTACAGGCCCAGGCGAGGCGTAAGGCTTTAAGTCGTGCTGTCGTTAAGGACATACGTGTAGGACTTCGGCTCCGAAATCACATATCGATGATGCTTCGTTGAATGTTTCGCACGCTGACACTTGTTGATGGCCCAGCATTGAAATCTGCAGCAATTTGCGGAAGGGTGGCATTTCTATCACGTTGAATGATTCTCTTCGGTCGTTGTTGGTCCCGATCTTACAAGATCTTTCTCCGGCCGCAGCAATGTCGGAGATTTGATGTTTTCCCGGATTCCAGATATTCACGGTGCGTTCGTGAAATGGTCATACGAGAAAATCCCCACGTCATCGTTACCTCGGAGATGCTTTGTCCCATCGCTCGTACGCCGACTATAAAACCAAACTCACTTAAATCTTGATAACCTGCCATTGTAGCAGCTGTAACCGATCTAACTTCTGTGCTAGACACTTGTCTTACATAGGAGTTGCCGACCGCAGCTCTGTATTCTGCTTGTTTACGTATCTCTGTATTTGAATACATCTGCCTATACCGGTTTCTCTGGCGCTTCATTGTACATTACTAATCATGAACTAATCAACATAAACAGAAGAAAGTAGCGTTAATAAATGTATTAATTTACTGCAATGTCGGAACAGAGTGGTTGTAAAGGAACTTTGTACATTAAATCCAAACTTCGTTTAGCTGTCAAAATATTTTGTGATGATTGTTTGTAAAAGACAGTGAATAAAAGAAGGAAGTTGTCTACAACATTTTTAATTCTTGAATTGCAGAACGTGAAGGAAAAAGATTTATCGAGAAACTACTCTTCACAAACAAACAGGAAGTAGCTGGATTGTTGCCGTGGGTGTCATGTTTCACTGGGACATAAACAGTTCTCATTTTCTCCATCATTCCATCTGTTGCATTGTTACGTTAATTGTTGTGACCAACCTCATCTTCTGTTGGGCTTTCTCTGCATGCTTTTCCTCGATCATTACAAACGCACACACCTGTTCTCAGAGCACACACAACGACAACAGCCACAGACTATTGTTAGTCTCGATGATGGTGGGGTTCTCTTACATGTACGATTATGGCGGCGTACTAGAGGAAGTGGCACTAACGTAAGTCTTTTGTACGGTCGTTTGAAGCGGGCGCGCTATGTTAAATGCCCCAAAAAGCAATCTAACTACTGTTAACGTTTTTTTCCTCGTTTTTAACTTCTGGCGTGTGTACACTACAGTTGTTTTAGATCGAAAATGTTTCAGTGCTTTCGTGAATAACACCGCGTCAGGCATTTTCCGACGATTTTCTAGCGTTAAATACATATATGATCCAGTAGTACGACGCGTTTCACCTCGTTAATTTAATATTTTTTTTTTAACGTTTCGAATAACCAAGAAGAGAAGCATGTGATGTGACACGGCTGCTTACGTAATCGAGCTGTTTCCTTAATAGGAATTGCCGAAACTGATGTTTGCTCTATGCTCTATATCTGAAAATGCTATATTTTTTTGGTTTCCCATCTTTTCTTCTCATAGACTTCACCTTGAGAGCTTTTCCAATAGGACTGATAATATATATAAGACTATAATGAGAATGATTAGTACACCCATTAACGTCGCAAGCTGTCATTTTTTTATCAAAACACTCATACCAGAAGCAAACGTTTGGTGATATCAGCATGGTGGACGTCGGCTTAAAATTTCTGACGTCACGCAGCTCCCCTTGTTACATCTCCATGCGTATGATAAAACGTGTTGCAGACTTACTTACTTTCTTTATACATTCTTCTTTTCCGTGTGTTGACAGAATTGATCATAAAATAATTATTTCTACAATAAATAATTTTCTAAGACAGAAAACGATAATATTTATGCGAGAAATACCCTGCACTACAAACGGATGGCATTACTTGTTACATTTACACAAGATTGACGCATACTTTGAAGTATCTGAGCCTAGACTATCGATTGAAATTAACAAGTACACGAACGAAAATTGTGCCCTGCCTTTATGTTTCGAAAGCGAATGTCTTTAAATGTATGTTACTGTCTCTATTTAACTGCGTCATTATAAGTTTCATGTGCTCAGGGTCTGCACATTCCGTATTCGTCACTTTTAAAGCAAAAATTCGAATATCTTTCGCGTTTTATTCAGCATTCTTAGTCAATATATGTTTCCCATGTTTTATTTCTGTTACGTTTAGTGTTTTAGTCATTTACAACATTTCATCAAAGTCAACATCCATCTCTATGCTATTTTTGTGGATTTTCCTCAAGCAGAAAAGCATTAAAACAGGTTTTTTAAATCATACAACTGAATTAAACAGCAAGAGTCTTCTCGAAAAAGGGTTTTCAAATAACTACCTGTGGCACAGGCTATGCACTCAGGCTAATTGGAAACTTAAGATACATCTCAGTGACTTCGTGCAGTATTGTTCGCATTCCCAGGGGGGGAAGTAAGTAAGCATCATCCATCTCTGTGCTCGCCTGCTGGCAGCATGTACGCTCTTGCTTTAAATCACACGACGACATGTGAATCACGTTGTTCATTTACTGTACACCAATGGAGATAAAAATTTGTATAGCTTTTGAGCATAACAACAGTTAGCTGCTCTCCAATTTTCAGTTGCAGCTTTACGATATTTTTCATGTTCAAAATTATCTTCCTTAATTTTTTCTGGCTTTTGTCCCTTATCCTCACGGGGTCGGTCTGTTAATTTATGGGTTTGGCAGTGTTCGTGGCAGAGGGTGGCTGTATGCCCTTTCTGAAGGTACCCTTTGCGCTCACCCCAATCTCCGCGTCCACCAAGGACGGAATTTGTTTACCTCAACTGTCTGCGTCTACTTTTACCCCATGTGATAGTGTGCCACCGTTTTCTAAATATTTGCGAACTATGTAACTGTACGTGGGTGTCAGCCCGGATTCCACCCGGTTGGATGTGGGGAAACTCGCTAAAATCCACATTCAAGCTGGCCTCTTCGTTAATCCACCGAGCGTTTACGATCCGGGTTGGGAGCGCCTCTCCAAAGCCGAGCGCGTCTGTCTGGACGGTTATGTTTAAAATTCCAACTTTATGGCTTTTTTTTCGAGATCACTAAAGCATACTTCGCAATGGCATTCGACCCGGGGATAAGTCAGTTCAAGTCCTCGTGGTGGGAAAAAATTTTCGCTTCCAGTATTTGGCTGGCAAGGGGGAGGAGAGGGGGTGGCGTAAAGTTCCTGGTCATCAGACATTGCGCCAGCGTCCTGGTTTAAATGCCAAACCTCTCCGCAGCGTCTCATGAAGTGAGGGCAACTGATGCTGTTGATGATGCACCGTCCGTCGGAAGGGGACGTGACTCTTGGCGGTGCCGTTCATTCGGTTCGCGATTGGTAGTCTATATTATGCCGGCACCGCGTTGCATCCTCTCCCTTCTCTCATCATCGTCATCTTCATCATCGTCATACAACACAAGCGTTTCACACACATATACGTAGCACTGCAAATATTGCATTGGAACACGTAACAAATAAATAAACAAACTAAATAACAATCTTGATCGTAACGTAATAAATTGCGTCATGTTATAAGTTTCGAAACAGTCAGTCTTCATTCTAGTTGTCTTACATTATTTTTCATTCTTGCTGCTGTCAGACTCAGCTGAATAAAAGAAACTGGCATTCGAAGACTGTTCTGATTCCTGTGTATTCTCAAACACTAGAATCGCTATTACCTTCAAGCCTGTCCATGTCATCCCTCTTCAAAATGATTGTGTTATTACGTTAACAACATGCTAAATACGTTGTATGTGCCACAGTTTCAATCCATATTACTGTACTTTGGAGACTATTTACGTCATATACAGTAATTGCGTTAAATTCGATATGTGAGTGCATATAATACGTCGTAAATGGTTATACATAATCACACACATTGCAATTTGATCTAACCACTTTGCCAATAAGACAGCACTAAGATTCTCAATATTACGTCCATGAGAGTGTAACTGCTCACAATTATCTTCACTCGTACAGCAATCATGTGCACCAATGGTGTGCAACCGAGTTACTACAGCGCTCCATCAAAATATTCCTAAAGTACAATAACTAACTTACAGTAGACATTTACTATTGCGCACACCTACAACCATTTCTTGATAGCTACCTTTCCAGACATAGTAGCCCCTAAATTTCTACTCTCCAACTCAGTAAGTATGGCATATGAACGACAATTTGAGAAACTGCTCCAAAGCGTGTCTGCATTTGCGTCGAGTGATGAGGCGCACTACGTAGTTCATTCAGCCGCCAACCGATGGCGCGCAAGGTCTGTAGCGCGCGTTTGTGGCTGCACCTCTTACGCTGCGTACACAGTAGCACAGACAGCGGTCGTCAGACAACGTCGCCAAAGATTACCCGATAAAATCGGCCGACAGCTTGGTCACTATGCGTCCGATCTCATTCGTCAGATTTTGACGGGATCAAGGTTAGGTTAAAATCTACCCTATGGATGAAGTAGGCTATATTTTAACATCCAAGGGCCGGATGGATACCACCACAACTCTGTGCTTGGAGACAAGTGTTGCAGTGCGGCTTTTCCTATTATAAAATGCATGAAAATGAGCTGCATCTGTCTCGAAACGGACGTGGCGGGTGCTGTACATTCTGTCCCTAGTTACTGGAACTACCAGAGAAGATTTACGAATATACTAGATGAATGGAAAAACTCCATGCCAAAGAAGTTAAAAGCGCCGGCCGCGGTGGTCTCGCGGCTCTAGGCGCTCGGTCCGGTGCCGTGTGACTGCTACGGTCGCAGGTTCGAATCCTGCCTCGGGCATGGATGTGTGTGATGTCCGTAGGTTAGTTAGGTTAAAGTAGTTCTAAGTTCTAGGGGACTGATGACCACAGATGTTAAGTCCCATAGTGCTCAGAGCCATTTGAACCATTTGAAGTTAAAAACGCTTTAACTTTGTGACGCCGCTTTCCTTCTCTCACCAGCGGTTAACGTCAGAAGGGACCACCACTTAGAATCTAACTGATGTTTTTCATATGTATACAATTGTATTACGAAAATATGTAGTTTCAGTGATACACTTCACTAATGACCTCCCCAAAACTCGTTGTTGAGATTGTGGTTTATTGTGCTACAGCGGCAGGATGTGCGATTTCGGTCTGTAAACTTTTTTCCATTGAGGTTGTCAAACCATAATGGTTATTTTACGTAATGAAAGTACATGTTTCAGTTATATGATGCATGGATAAAATTTATATTTGAGGAAACAAGTATTATCTAACCAAAGAAAGATAGATTTGTGGTATCACAGCAGCTCATTTTATTCTAAAAGTGGTGAAAATTAATGCCGTATTCGCTGGATGTTCACATAATCAGATTCTAGTACACATCACTGCTCTGCAAACACTTACCTAGTGGATTTGAGAAAGGAAGCAACAATATTCCTAATGGCAATATCATTTCAAACTGAGTGATGGTTTTAATAAAGAAAATCAGTATCGCAGTGTCTTTTAGTGCACTTGCCCAGCTTCAACATTCGGCTTGGAAAAAATTAAAAATTTCGTAGAACAGGTAGCTGAGCTACAAGAGTGAAAATAATAGTATTTACATCATCTTAAATAACTCCCAACATTTCAAACAAAAAAACTTTGTATTTTCGAGAACGTGGTATAGGCCTAATTATCAACACATGTCAAATATCAAAGTGTCATTTCTGGTTTTACTTGAACCAGAACCGCATCTTTAATGTGAGAACTGGATTTTTTAACAGATCTCGATTCTCACACGTAGGGTCATACTCAAAATCTTCTTTGCTGAACTTATTTAAAATTGTTCAGGCATACATCAATTAACCTTCAATGACTGTCATTTTGTATAAGTGAGGAAAGAAAAATATAAAGTTAAATGGAAGATATTCTGAACACCTTAAGCACTGAAAAGTGGAAACGCATACGTACACTATATTTCAAAACTACTTCACGTAACAAAATCACTACCGATACTGCCATAAAGACAATGCCAGTACGCAGTGAAGGACGTGGCGAGTACTATATGATGTGTCGGCAGCTGGGCCGACACCTTGTAGTTCGAGATGGCTGAAAATGCACGCTAGACTAACGCAGACGGGCGTGAAGTACTGGAACAGGCTACGTAATTAATGCTATGAAGAAAAGTACGTAGCTGGATTAATACTTATCTTTAATCAATCATTGTGGTACATCGCTCTTGACTATACACAGGAGACTTTAATTACAATCACTGTAAGGCTAATGGCGCCTTGCTAGTTTGTAGCCATTAACTTAGCTGAAGGCTATTCTGTCTCTTGGCTAATGAGAGAGAAAGGCTTTGTACATCTAGTCGTTAGCTAGGTCGTCCGTCCAACTGGGACGAGAGCTTGTTCGTATCACGAGACCTGCCTTGTGGTGGCGCTAGGTCTGCGATCACACAGTGGCGACACGCGGGTCCGACATGTACTAAATGGACCGCGGCCGATTTAATCTACCACCTAGCAAGTGTGGTGTCTGGCAGTGACACCACACTATACACTGTGTCCTCAGTTATCGGAATAACGAGACAAGTCTTACGAACATATGAGATGGCAGGAGAAATACTCGCGATAAATCTTGGTGACCTTGAAATGCATGTTATAAACGCTCTGCTTCGCTGTATTTATTTAGCACACGAGTGAAAGATAAGCATAAAGTGTAGCATAAGGTACTCTGAAAACCTAAAGCACTTAAAAGTGGAAATACAAACCATACACGACATTTGCAAACCACTTCATATTTCCAGTATCTATACCCTACAGGCATAAAACGCCAGCAAGCAGTAATAATAGTTTGTAGATAACTAATGACAATCTATCACAAAAAAATACAGCACAGTAGCTATAATTATATAAATGGTTCAAATGGCTCTGAGCACTATGGGACTCAACTGCTGTGGTCAATAGTCCCCTAGAACTTAGAACTACTTAAACCTGACTAACCTAAGGACATCACACACACCCATGCCCGAGGCAGGATTCGAACCTGCGACCGTAAGAGCAGCGCGGCTCCGGACTGGAGCGCCTAGAACCGCACGGCCACCGCGGCCGGCTATAATTATATAAGATACGCCACATTATTCACTTGAACAAATTAATTTTTGAGGTTATAATCTATGTCTACAATTTCGAAAAACGATTTATGCCTATTTGAGGTCTCGAATAAACCTGCGATTTCAATCCATATATCCCGAACTGTATCCTGATTATGATATTTTCAGGATGCCACAAACTCACTCTCTTGGACTAAACTTATCAGTTTCTGAAGCTCCACATTTCGTCTGCGAGGACGTCGGTCGATTTGACCGAAGAAAACAAACTGATTTCAGTTTCATCAATTATCACCCGAAGTTTGTACGTTCAGGAGATAAGATCGGCTGGATATGGAAAGGTCAGTCTTCTCCGGCCGATGTCGGTCGTCGGCGGAATCCACCGATATCGTGGCCACTGTGACAGGAGCCTTAGTCAGTCTCCCGATGTTAACCATTTCCTGTAAAACTGCGAGCCTACACTTCCTTTTGATCCGTCAGTGATGTGATTTGTACTTCTCCAGTAGGTTTCTTCAGTTTCCTTTCGAATTATTTTGAGCAAACTACTATTTTTGTCGTGTATTTCTCCTCTTCAGTCACTGTTACTACAAAAGGAATTGTAACGCGCTCTTTCCTTATTTATCCTCCCTCCAGCTAGACAGTTTTGTATCTAAAAGTGAGCTGTGCAAGGGCACCCATGCCCGAGGGTCAGCGCCCTCCCTCCTCCCCTGCCTCTCCTAGCTTACAGGGAAAAGAAATAATTTGTGAAGTCAGGTATTTTTCTGTAAAGAAAACCATATAAAAGTCTTTATTACGTAGGCTGTTAACGGAGTCGTCTCTGGAACTTTCTTATTGCTACTTACAAGTCACCATTCGTCCTCCAAATTATTAAAAATGCTCCATACCCGAAGCCCTACTCCCTTCTGTTCAAATTATCACATGGGCTCCCTTGGACCAATGTACTAAATAACTATCTGAAAATATATTAACTTATAAAATTTATTTTTTAGTTATTTTCTTTGTAATACAGGAGCAACATCCGGCCGGGGCGCCGAGCGGTTCTAGGCGCTAAAGTCTGGAACCGCGCGACCGCTACGGTCTCAGGTTCGAATCCTGCCTCGGGCATGGATGTGTGTAACGTCCGTAAGTTAGTTAGGTTTAAGTAGTTCTAAGTTCTAGGGGACTGATGACGTCCGATGTTGGAAGTCACATAGTGCTCAGAGCCAGGAGCAACAACACGTAAACCGCACAATAAATGCTCATCGGCACCTGAAGACAGGCGTACAGCCGAAATTATTCAAGGTTAATACAACGTTATTACAACTAAGTGGTGACAGGTAGGAATATTACCCATATTGCTGCAATTATTAGTAGTCATATATTACAAAACCATGCATGGTATGTGGAAGTCAACAGAACATGAGAAACTTCAGAAATACAAAACATTAAATCTACTAGGTGTTCACTAGAAACGTGAGGTCCATCTTCAGATAAAAATGGTTGAAATGGCTTTGAGCACTATGGGAGTTAACATCTGAGGTCATCAGTCCCCTACAACTTAGAACTACTTAAACCTAACTAACCTAAGGACATCACATATATCCATGCCCGAGGCAGGATTCTAACCTGCGACCGTAGCAGTCGCTCGGTTCCGGACTGAAGCGCCTAGAATCGCTCGGCCACCGCGGCCGGCCCAACATCAGATATTCAGATAAGCATTATCATTTCACTAAACACGAGTAGATAAAAGTTCGAACTGTCAATTGATCATATTTGTGAGTAAATACTGCTAGGTGCAATAACGACCGTAAGGGCTGTTGAAACCGAGAACTCGGTGTGTATCTGTTTTAATCTACCACTCTCTGTTTTTAACTTTCCTGAGTTGAGGATGAGGGAGACCGCTCTGAAGAAACGGCGAGGGTTCTAGGCTCCATACGTTATTTTTATTGTTGCCAAATCTTAGGATCTTCATAGATTTGTTGCTTCAAGCACTGAATATTTTTAAATGGGTCAGCCATTGTTCATGGGTAGTAGGCCGAACCAGTTTCCTTCAATCTCACAGAGACTTAGTGCGCTCTCCATTCAATAACTAGAGACCGATGACCATAGCAGTCTGGTCCCTTTACTCCCCCCAAACCAACCAACCAACAATAACTAGTGCATAGCATATTGGTCTGTTCGTGTTTAAGACTCTTGGACGTGGAGCTAGGCTGGCGCGTTTGGTCTTTAGAAAAACCGCTATATGCAATGCTCTGTGTTGAAGACGTCTTGAGTCGCTACCCGCTTCTTGCTTTCTCCTGCGCACAGCGGCAGTGCCCTTCGCCAGAAGCCGCCAGGTCGCGCTGCCCGTGCCGACCTACGTCACGGCATCACCATGTTCCCGTCGCACGACTGACTGGACACGAAATTTATGTCCTTCTGGAGGCCAGCGCTATCGCTGCGGTGCGTGGCTGCCTCCACACAATGGAGCGCTCACCCCACCTCCACCAGCCAACGAAAAACCGCGGTTCTTCCTCTAGTGCCGACAAGTAGGAAAAAGAGCCGCAACGTTCCTGAGGATACGTACCAAGCGTCCTCCTAGTCTTCCACAATCCAGATCCCATACTGTGATGTATATCATTCGACGAGGGAAGTTGTCAAATGTCAGGTAATTTTTACGACAGATGACAAGTTTTTATAAACGAGACCAGGACTGATAAGTATTTCCTAAGTAGCTATCACGGTGTAAGATCGGAGTCAGGGCGTGATATTGTTGCACCATTTCTAATAATTTTACACTTACTTGCTGCTATTACTTCTAATCTTCCAGTTAATAAATATAACATAACCTCAAAAATAAATGAAAATCTCTACTCATTAAACGTTGTACTGCCAGCTGAGGAAGATATTTTTCGAAATTCCAGCTGCAAGGCGTTGGAATAGAGGATGAAGGGGATTTTGAAAATATGTCGTTGTCTTAACAACTTTGAAGCTAGGCCTACGAAAACTGATATTTTGTTTCTCTGTCGCAAATAAAGATATTTTCCAGCAGTTTAGGAAATTTAACCACTATTTGGATGAAATAGTGAGTCAAAGGTTTTCTTTGAAAATAAACCATTATTAAAGAACTAATAAAGCATTTCTAAAGCAGCGTCTATGACGATTAGTATTTAAACTCTTGATTACCAAAGAAAAAAAAAGAATCTATTTCAGTGTTTCCAGGGATTCAACTCTAATGAGACAAAATAGGGGATCAAATGCTTCGTGATATATGTCCTTATGAAAGCATTTTTAAAGTTAAATCTATGGAATTTTGAATTTGGTTTGTCCATAAGAGATAGAAAAAGCGTATTTCACTGTTTTTCGAAATTCAGCCCCTATGGAGGTGAAATAGAGGATGAAAGATTTTATCGAAATATTTCATTATGCAAACATTTATATTCATAAATCTATGAAAATTTGTGTCTGACTCCTCTGTTAGAAATAAATAGATACACGTTTCACTATCTTTGGAAATTCAGCTGTCACGTCAGTAAAATAGATTGTGAAATGTTCTGTGAAAATATTTCATTCTGAAAGCGTTTTTAAGCTAAATCTATGAAAACTGGTCTTTCGATTCTGAGTTAGAAATGAAATATGATACGTGTTTCACTGTTTATGGAAGTTCAACCACTAAGGGATTGAAATAGGGCCAGACGGATTCACTGACTCATCATCGCCCATCTCAACCACTAACTTGGAATTTGGACAGAGTGTGGTTCTTATACTGTAGGTATCGTTTAAGAAGGGAATTTTCGAAATTGCACTCCTAAGTGGTGAAACAGAAGCGGGTGAGCTTTTTTGAAAATACGTCGTCATTAAGGCAATTTTTAAGCTAGGATTACGAAAACCGGTATTTGGTTTCTCAGTCATAAATAAAAACATGCATATTTCACCATTTCTGGCAATTCAGTTAAAAAAAATTTAAAGCTAATTCTATGGAAGTTGGGGTTTCATATCTCGGTCTAATATAGAGAAATACTTGTTACGGGATGGAAAATTCTATGGAAATATCACCACAAGAACGCAAAAGGCATGATTAACAAAAACCTTGAACTCCATTTACCGGAAGTACATTCGGAAAAACCATGGCCTCAATTAGCGTGATAAGTTTAGAAAGTGTTGCAATTTGTAAACAGCATAAAAATTCGTTTAAATAAAAACAATAGATCCGTGCAGATTATACAGTCTACGCGAGCGAAGCAGCGTGCTCTAAATTGGTTGACCAATAAACGCCGGGAGTTGCTTTCCTACAACAGTTCCTCAGAGGACAACGAGCCAAGTTTCACCAGAGACGACCCTGCACATGTATGCAGCAGCATGCGTAACGCTCACCCGCATCCGTCCTTTGGGTGTTGCAAAACGCCAGCAAACCCTCTATGAGGAAACAATTCCAAATGTACCATTTGGATTCCTCCACTCTGCGGAAATGCTTTCATTCCTACTTACTCGTCTCTTTCAACGGCAGTTTCTTTCCACACATCAGTGTTATGCCTTTACGTCCACCCACAACATTACAAATATTAGAACATCATCTGCAATCATAAACATTTTGGTTCACCCACAAATATATTATGAGGACACAGTTTTCGAGGACGCTTTCTCATCAGCATTATTTTATATTTTTCTCAACTGTAAATCGATCTTAGGGCCAACAGAGTTACATGTGTTAAAATAGATAGGCTGTAAATGTGAATGTACGCTTTACCGGCGTATACACCTGGTGAAGAGTTCTCGGGCTTCCAGCCGGGTGACGGTGTCTTCAAACTGCGACGTTTCGACGACTGACACACTCAGTATCTTCTGGCGAAGTCAGAAGTCACTTCGTCAGAAGATGATGAGTATGTCACTCATCGAAACGTCGCAGTTTGAAGACACCGCCACCCGGCTGCATGCCCGAGAACTCTTCACCAAATAGGCTGTAGTGACAGGGTATTGTTGGAGCTGTGGGCGTCAATGTTTATGAAATGTTATCAGCTTTACGGCATTCAAGGCAGCTCGCACAGCATACGATCTTCCAGGGTTCCTATTGGCTGATGAGAGAAATTTAAGTGTCGAACATATTGAGTTAATTTAAGATAACATTCACCTATTGTTCTGTCTCAGTTGTACATTTTCAATTGGATTACATGTTTCGATCACCCCGGTTCGTCTTCAGATCTTCCACAAAATAAAACTAAATATTTATCGTATAATATTTCACAATATGTAGGAAAGAAAACAATTGTACATAAATGTGGAATTTACCTAAATTGTTGCGTCAGCAGCCCGTCTTGCCTACACGAACCACATATCAGGGCACTGTGTTTTACAACTGCGGTCAATGTTTCAAAGAGGTACATGTTGGAGGCAGAGGAGAGAGACGGGGAAAGAGGAAATAGATTGGTTGGTGGTTTTGGGGAAGGAGATCAGACAGCGAGGTCATCGGTATCGTCGGATTAGGGAAGGACGGGGAAGGAAGTCGGCCGTGCCCTTTGAAAGGACCATCCCGGCATTTGCCTGGAGTGATTTAGGGAAATCACGGAAAACCTAAATCAGGATGGCCGGACGCGGGATTGAACCGTCGTCCTCCCGAATGCGAGTCCAGTGTCTAACCACTGCGCCACCTCGCTCGGTTGAGGAAATAGTGTGACACTGACTGGGGGGAGGGGGAAAGGTAGCAGAGAGCGGTTGTTGGGGACGTAGTGAGTTTAACGTGAGGTGTTGTGCTAAAATTATAGAACGCATAATTACGTGAAAATTATTGCTAGACAATTTCGGAGTACCAATTTTCGTGTATGATTTAAGACTAATAATATTATCCGATTCAGACTGAGGCACTGTGCGAACAGAAAAAGCCTCGAAATTCACGGCAGCAGTTGTGTATAACTTGAAGACTGCAAACTGTCCGAACGTTCACGTAGATCACACAAGCAGAACGTTTGAAATACGTTTCAAAGAGCACGTTTCAATTTGTGGCAATAAAACAGAATTTGGGAGCATCTGCGAACACTGAAGCAAATGGTTTAAATGATCTGAGCACTATGGGACTTAACCTCTGAGGTCATCAGTCCCCTAGACTTAGAACTACTTAAACCTAACTAACCTAAGGACATCACACACATCTACGCCCGAGGCAGGATTCGAACCTGCGACCGTAGCAGCAGCGAGGTTACGGACTGAAGCGCCTAGAACCGTTCGGCCAAAGCGGCCGGCAAACTTTAGTTACTGCACATAGTTTCACTTTCGCAACTTATTCTTTTATACTTTTTACTGCCATATCCATTAAATATTTTTAAAATTCATAGTATTTGATGACACTTTACGCAGTTCTAGGTCCTCTATATAACTCCACTTCTGTCATTTCGTGACCTTCATTTCTTTCACTATTTACATGTCCATTGTTCTAGGACTATACTTGTAATATTTTAACGAGAAAATTTATACACAATTTTTATTTTTATTCTTTCGGATTAAAGCCTTATGACTTCAAAGTTGCACGCTTTGAATATCTTATAATAGTAATGCAGTGTTTTCTACTTTATTTACGCTTTTTACAGATGTGTAAGCGTTGTCCTACTTCTGCGCTTCCACGTCTGCAAATGATGGTGTGTTTAAGGCAACGTTTTCGCTATCCGATTCAAATTTAAATGGCTCTGAGCACTATGGGACTTAACTTCTGAGGTCATCAGTCCCCTAGAACGTAGAACTACTTAAACCTAACTAACCTAAGGACATCACACACATCCATGCCCGAGGCTGAATTCGAACCTGCGACCATAGCGGTCGCGCGCTTCCAGACTGAAGCGCCTAGAACCACTCGGCCACCCCGGCCGGCTTCGGTATCTGTTCTGGCTTCTTTGCAATTTTTACCCCTTTACGTTCTTACTTTCAAAATCTCTTACCGTTATAAGTGCGGGGACCGATGGCCTTTGTAGTGTGGTCCCTTCAACCCCCACAAACCAAACCAACCGCTATACGTGCGTTACAGGCATCATCTGTATACCTAGCAGTGGCGTCCTCAAAACAGATCAATAGACGTTTACGTCGAACTGGAGGAAAACTGTACACGCGTGAAGTAAGGGAAACTTCACAAAGGTGGCGTGGACAGACGTAGAAATTAAAGCATTTAATATATGATAAACAGTTATAATACAGAGAAATAACAAAACCTACAAACATTTAAAAGGAATTACTTCTTCATCCCCCTTTTACAGAATCTAGTATTTTAACAGAGGGAGCACTTTATTTGATTTATTTCATTATTTTTTTTATTTACATGTTTGTGTCGTTCCTGTCTTCCTATATTCAAATTTCTAACTTGGTTCTACAGGTATTTTTTCTTTACAAATGTTTATTTTGGGAAGAGTTAAGTCAAAGCCTTCTTATGTTTACCTTAATAGCCATGGTATCAGTAAATAAACACTTCCTTTTAGAACTGACAATCCAATCGGTAGTGAAAGGTTACTCTATAGTTCTTACTGGACTAGCACTTAAAGTGTGCTGAACATTTTTCCCCCCACAAGGAATCGAATCGGCTATTTCCGACAGTGGTGTCGACGACCAGCTGCGTGTCAGAGATCTCAGCTGGAGAGCGACAAATGTGTCTGACCCCCAGTCATTGAGATGACGACTGATCAGCTGAATTCTTGTTCAACTAGTGTACTGTACGTTTATGGTTCAAATGGCTCTGAGCACTATGGGACTCAACTGCTGAGGTCATTAGTCCCCTAGAACTTAGAACTAGTTAAACCTAACTAACCTAAGGACATCACAAACATCCATGCCCGAGGCAGGATTCGAACCTGCGACCGTAGCGGTCTTGCCGTTCCAGACTGCAGCGCCTTTAACCGCACGGCCACTTCGGCCGGCTGTACGTTTATGTCTAAATATATTCTGATCAGCATTGGGTGGGCATACACCTAATGTAGGAACTTGCAAACTGTAATGCGTCTGAAACCAGGCCTTTGTACCCTGAAAGATGCCCTAAGTGAGATTTATCGAACAAGGAGAGTCTTGAAACTTCCTGGCAGATTAAAACTGTTTGGCGGACCGAGACTCGAACTCGGCGTCTCTGAAAAGGTCCCGCCAAACAGTCTAAATCTGCCAGGAAGTTTAATACCAGCGCACACTCCGCTGCAGAGTGAGAATTTCATCCTGGAAGGAAATTCTTTCTTACACGTGCATGTCTTTTGAGAAAGGCTCTTTCGAGAAAAGTTAGTTTCATTGTGGAGGACCAAACAGTGTTAGAGCACCTAACCGAGTACTTCATCATACTGCGGACAACAATGGCACCAGTACCAGTGAAATAGCAGAAACTGGGAACTTGAGTCATGTGACAGTGTGGAAGGTGTTATGAGAGTAACATCCATCTTCATGGAGTGCAAGGTCTTAATGAAAAAGAATTTTTGTTCTCGGTTATACTGGATGTATGCTCAAGACCAGCACTTTCTGTGTACCGTACTGGTCGCTGATGAAGCGAAGTTAACCAGAATTGGAGTACAGAATTGTCACAGCACTCGTGTGTGGGATGATCATAATCCTTGTGCAGTTTAGCATTAATGGAAAGGCTGGCATAATTGAAAACAGATTTTTGGAATTTCATTTTCCACGGAACTCTGATTGGAGCATCATATATTTAATGCATCATTTACATGAGTTGCTCGAAGACGTTCCACTACACTTATATCAGGACATGTGATTCACACATGATCGGGAACCACGTCAATTGACTCTGCAAGCAATAACAGTCATGAAGGGACGTCTCTCAAACGAAGCAACAGGTTGTGGTTCAGCAACTCCATAGCCTGCTCGACCTCCTGGTCTCAATCTATTGAACTTTTATCACCAAATTTCGTAAGTTATCTTCGTATTTAAATAACGATAAATTAAATTTATAACTTTTTTTGGTCATTACAACCTGAACAGAACGCGGGGGTTGAAGCCCCCCCACAGCCTCTGTTGCAAATTCTGATTACGTCCTTTGTCCACAGGTTTTCTAAGTGAATCTACACTGAAGCGCCAAAATGCTGGTATAGGCACGGGTATTCAAATACAGAGATATGTAAACAGGCAGAATGCGCCGCTGTAGTCGGCAACGCCTGTGTAAGACAAGAGGTGTCTGGCGGAGTTGTTACATCGGTCACTGCTCCTATAATGGCTCGTTATCAAGATTTAAGTGAGTTTGAACGTGGTGTTAAAGTCGGCGCACGAGCGATGAGACACAGCATCTCCGAGGTAGAGATGAAGTGGGGATTTTCCCTTACGACAATTTCACGAGTGTACCACGAATATCAGAAATACGGCAAAATATCAAATCTCCGACATCGCTGCGTCCGGAAAATGATCCTACAAGAATAGGACCAACGACGACTGAAGAGAATCGTTTAACGTGACAGAAGTGCAACGTTTCAGCAAATTGCTGCAGATTTCAATGCTGGGCCATCAACAAGTGTCAGCGTGCGAACCATTCAACGGAACATCAAATCTTCGACATCGCTGCGGCAGAAGCCGCTATGGGCTTTCGGAGTCGAAGGCCCACTCGTGTACTCTTGCTACCTGCTAGACACGAAGCGTTACGCCTTACCTGGGCCCGTCAACACGTACATTGGACTGTTGATTACTGGATACATGTTGCCTGGTCGGACGAGTCTCTTTTGTATCGTGCGGATGGACGTGTACGGGCATGGAGACAACCTCATGAATCCATGCACCCTCCCTGTAAGAAGGTGAAACGTCCCCTCAGAAAAATTAAAAATGACTGTGCTTAAACTGACACACAATATTGTTTTAGCGCAACGCAATCTGACCTTCAAAAATCCCTACAAAAGAATGGCCCTGACTAACAATAACTGTTGTGTCTAGACGAGACAGCCTAGACATAATGAGAGGAAGCCGAAAGGCACGCGCTTAAACTCACGCAGGCTGGCGTTAGGTCTGAAACAGGATACGTAATGAATGCTATAAAGAAAAGTACGTAGCTTCTGGAATACTTTAATCCACATTTGTCGAACATCGCTCTTGATGATACATTAATAGAATCTCAATATCAATCGAATACGGTGCCTTGCTAGGTCGTAGCAAATGTAGCTGAAGGCTATGCTAACTATCGTCTCGGCAAATGAGAGCGTATTTGTCAGTAATCCATCTCAGGCAAAGTCGGTTGTACAACTGGGGCGAGTGCCAGGACGTCTCTCTAGACCTTCCGTGTGGTGGCGCTCGGTCTGCAATTACTGACAGTGGCGACACGCGGGTCCGGCGTATACTAATGGACCGCGGCCGATTTAAAAGGCTACCACCTAGCAAGTGTGGTGTCTGGCGGTGACACCACAATAACCTATACCTTTCATGAATCACTTACCTCACAAAAATCTCTGGCAGGGCCGCCATATGAAACGTCCCCTTAGAAAAATTATAAATGACTATGCTTAAACTGACACACAATAATTTCTTTGCGCAACGCAATCTGACTTTCAAAAATCTCTGCAAAAGAATGGCCCTGACTAACAATAACCTATACCTTTCATGAATCACTTACCTCACAAAAATCTCTGGCAGGGTCGCCATATGAAACGTCCCCTTAGAAAAATTATAAATGACTGTGCTTAAACTGACACACAATAATTTTTTAGCGCAACGCAATCTGACTTTCAAAAATCCCTACAAAAGAATGACCCTGACTAACAATAACCTATACCTTTCATAAATCACTTACCTCACAAAAATGTTCGTTACTTAAATTACTGCTATACAGCATGCGCCAATACTGCCAGCTGAATAAAAGATTCTAACTACTGAAGGCACTAACTACTGATAGGCATAGTTAGCAAATCAGTTCATGACATCCAGTCTTACAAATTTACTGTCTCTGATGGACACACGTCCAGATCATCCGCTCTCAAAACTCCGCCATCTCTCTCCCCACATCCACCACTGCTGACGGCTCACCTGCAACTGCGCAACGCTACGTGCTGTTAACAGCCAACTGCCCAACACTACAATAGCGACTATTGCAACAATGCCGACCAGCCTCAGACTGCACACAACACAGTCAGTGATCTTCATACAGAGCGCTACGTGACGTTACCAACATAAAAAACTAAACAGCCAACTTACACAGGGTACTGTTCAAGCCGATGCAGACCCTTTAAGGGTGTGGAGCGTGTGCAGTTAGAGTAATACTGGACCCCTAATAAGCCTAGATACGACTCTGACAGGTGACACGTGCGTAAGCATCTTGTCTGATCATCTGCATCCTTTCATGTCCATTGTGAATTCCGACGGACTTGGGCAGTTCCAGCAGGACAATGTGACACCCCACTCGTTCATAATTGTTACTGAGGGGCTCCGGGAACACTCTTTTGAGTTTAAACACTTCCGCTGGCTACTAAACTCCCCAGACCTGAACATTATTGAGCATATCTGGGATTCCGTGCAACGTGCTGTTCAGAGGAGGTCTCCACCCCAGCCTACTCTTACGGATTTATGGACAGCCCTGCAGGATTCATGGTGTCAAATCCGTCCAGCACTACGTCAGACATTAGTCGAGCCCATGCCATGCCATGTCATGTCGTGGCACTTCTGCCTGGTTGCGGGGGCCCTAGACGATATTAGACTGGTTTACCAGTTTCTTTGGTTCTTTTCAGTGTATATAGATCAGTGTACTGTGCTGAAGATGAAATTGTAAAGGATTTTTACAAGTATGCTTAAGCCGGCACTTATATAACTGCTGTGATAACGAGTGCTTCTGTGGTAACTGAATCTTAGCTTAGTAGGGGCTATTTGTATGTGCAAGCAATGATTTGATTTGCATCTTACCGCACTGATGATAGCCATACAGAGGCTGAAATCTAGATCTACAGCCGTGCGGTTAAAGGCGCTGCAGTCTGGAACCGCAAGACCGCTACGGTCGCAGGTTCGAATCCTGCCTCGGGCATGGATGTTTGTGATGTCCTTAGGTTAGTTAGGTTTAACTAGTTCTAAGTTCTAGGGGACTAATGACCTCAGCAGTTGAGTCCCATAGTGCTCAGAGCCATCTAGATCTACAGTAAACAGATCATTAACGAATGACTGATGTACATTTCTGGAAGCAAAGAGTCTTGGTTTCAAAAAAATTATTTTTTAATAATATGTTTCATTCTTTTGCGACATCATCGGATTATCTACAAAGAAATCGGAAAAAGAAAAATAATAATAAAAGGAGCCATCTTCCTATTATTTACCTTTATAATAAGGAAATATACAATTTTAAAAAAAATGATATATGGAAAAAGTTACGAAGCATTCTGCAAATAAGCAAATGCCAAAAAAGCGTGAGAGCTAGAGCGTGGACCTATAAGCCACATATAGAGGTAAGAGATTTGAACGTAAGAGGGAAAAAGGGCTAGAATTGCAGAGAGAGGGAAAAAGGGCTAGAATTGCAGAGAATCCAGAACAGATACCGAAAACGTTGCCTTAAACGCACCAACATTTGCATACGGGGAAGCGCAGAACAGGGACAACGCTTACACACCTGTACAAATATGACATCATCTGTATACCCAGCAGTAGAGTCCTCAAATAGATACATATACGTCGAACTGGAGGAAAACTGTACCCGCATAAAGTTTAGTAAGGGAAAATTCACAAAGGTGGCGCGAACAGACGCAAAGTAGCAATTAAAGCATTTAACATATGATGAATAGCTATACAGAAAAACAATAAAAACTACAAACGTTTAAACGGAATTACAAATGAAAGGACAAACAACAAGTAAAAGCAAAACGTGCCGAGGTGCTGTTTGGATACATGGACAAAGCGCTGTCGTAGAATTAGTAGCGGATAGTATATGCATTAACATGAACTGCCAGTGGGGTAAGATATAATAATCTGGTACGAAAATAATTGTGGGGATGATTACAAATAAATAAATCAATACGTAAAATTCAGAACTGAAATACAAAGTCCCCAACGTGTGTGTGTGTGTTTATCTGTTGTTCATTAGTGAATTACAAGTATACTAATTATGTTGTGAATTTTTATATGTCCTATCGATGCGAACACATCATTTTGCAATGACTGTGGTTTTGTTATTTCAACCATGGTAAACTCCGTGAAAATAATAACTGGCATCCCCTTTTGAGATCTCGACTACGTATGCCTCGGTCTAGAGATACGAGTCACATATAGTATCAATAGATTTCAGCCAACAGTAGCTGATGAGGACGTATCGCTTCTCACTGGGCAGGGACAACTACTTGTAGTGAAGACACCATATCTGTACAAATCATAGAACATTGTGATCTTTTCGGATACGTTAAGGCTCGATTGCGATCCCCTGCAGGGACTGCAGTCCAAATGAGACCACTACCATCGTCACAGTGGTAACATTTCTATGAAGAAGGTTATTGTCAGAGACGAGAGAGAGCATGCGTTTGAATATTCCTTCTAGGGCTATGAACTGCCTCGTAACTGTCACCCACCAACTATTAGTCCACTTTCTCTCCTAAACTTACGAATAATAATTTAAAACCGCCACACTATGTACCATAGACCAAAATACTTGTTTCTCATTCTGTTTAATGTATGTACTCCTAAGCTGGAAGGTGAAGCGCGGGATTGGCCGAGCTGTCTCAGGCGTTGCAGTCATGGACTGTGCGGCTGGTCCCGGCGGAGGTTCGAGTCCTCCCTCGGGCATGGGTGTGTGGGTTTGTCCTTATGATAATTTAGGTTAAGTGGTGTGTAAACTTAGGGACTGATAACCTTAGCAGTTAAGTCCCATAAGATAAGATTTCGAAGATTTCACAAACATTTGAACTTTTTTTTTGGGTGGGGGGGGGGGGGGGGAAGGTGGAGTCCCCAAGAAACCACCATTTCTTCAATGTTACCAGTTAACTTCAAGTTCTAGTAGCGTTGAACGTTCTGAGCAGACTTCGTGTCTCTCCTGCTCTTCACTGTACTTCTTCCTTTGAGGAAGCTCCTTTCGTTCCTTTCGTATTACAGGTAGATGATACTAGAAATCCTAGAATAGTCAGGGCCAGTGTCTAACAAAGTAGCAAAGTCTCGAATCGCAGTACTTGCGATTAACGTCATTAGCCTAAACTAGGGCTTTGCTTGAGAAAAACACTCGTTTAACTGATTCTTAGAACCATCACCAACGTTAGAAAATTGTCTACGTGAACAGCACTGTAGAAGTAAAGCGTGACATTTGGCTCCTAGGAGTAACCTAATATTGGCTGACCATCTCTAATGAATCTCCTCATTGCTACACGATAAACTCTAATCTCTCTCCTCTCTTTGTTAACGATGCATCCATACAGCCTCTCCACCACTTGCATTCGCTGGGACACCTCTGCTAACCCCGATACAAGCACAAACGATTATATAGGTAACTGCACCGCTGTCCTTTTAAAACTGAAACACCAGGGAGGATAATGTATAACAAATTGTTATTATTGAGCATATACAGTATAGTAGGAAGAATGTTGATTATCATCGTTATCTACATTCATAGATTAGCTTCAAAGAACCTATTTCAGCTTGTGCTTCTTAGGCCTGTCGTTTGCTAGACCGCCCTATGTTTCTTATACCTTTTAGTATATATCTGCCTCGTTGCATTCTGTTTCCATATCCTTTCAATTTCTTCTTGTAAGTGTCGATTTTTTTCTGTTGTTGCAAGTTTTTTGGCTTCGTTTCTAATATATTCCTTTTTTAAACTATCTTCTATTGTAAATCCTTGAACTCTACTGAGGAATCTCATTTATCACGTGACTGTTCGATTTCTGTCTTCCTTATTTGCTATCCAAGCCTTAGATTCATAAAGCAGCAGTAGAGCAGCTAGTGTTTTATAGAATTTCGGTTCTTTTCTGCGTATTTCTGCATAATGTACTTCTTATTGTTCCATGGACACCCTAAAATTTGCTCTTCTGTCATTTATATTTTTAACATAATCAGAAATAATGTGGCAGCCCACTTACTTGCTACATTATTATTTTTCTATCATTATGTTTGATCGAACCTCTGTTTTCCTCGTAGTGCCACTAGTTTTGCCTTGCCTAGAAGTGTTTTGAAATTATAATTTTGATCAATTTGGTTTAATTTAAAAATATTTCTTGGTTATTATTCTTCTGAAGTGGTTATTACAAATGGAGATTCAGTTTCATGCCAGTAACTTTTCATGGCCCATATCAAATGTTACAGAATTTCATTTTCTTGAAGTATTAAGCTGAATTACATCTTTTTTAATCAGTCATACATCTTGGTGTTCTCCATAAAAGCTATATGCATCTAATTATTAAATTCTCTTCCTTTATTTATCAGTATCTTCAAATCGATTAAATTATTCATTTTGTTCATCCAAAATTGTATCCTCTCTATTTTAAGGTTACATTTGTTTTGGCTTTCAGTCTTAATATTAGATTTCTTATTTTTTCATATGCTTTGCATCCAGCTGTTAAGGCGTATATTATCTTATAATTATTACAGACTTTTCGATCTCATTTTCAAAAACTGAGTTCAGAACTGTTGTTGATCAGGTATGTGTTATTCTCGCTTTTTACCAACATAAATTTAGGAAATGTAAAGTCTTAGTTCAAGTAGAATTCTGCCGGGTTTTAGAAACTCACTGTTAATTCCGTGAGTACCAACTGCCTGTCCGATTTTCGTTGTTTGTAAAGCTCTTTCTAATGCTGATAACGTTATTACATCTATCCTTTCCCCACATTCATAAATTTTAGCTTGTTCCAATACGTTTTGGTCATATCACGACTTCATATAACGTCGTTCCCATTGTTTTTCTTTGTTTTATAGGCTATTGCTTGTTGTCTGTGAATATCATTTTCTAAATTAATTGTATAGCTGTCCCAGCTTACTCTGTGTGCTTTTTTACATTCTTTTATAAGAGTTGATTTTCTCTATTTTATACGTCTCTTAATAATCGCGTTGTAGATGTTTTACATAGGCTTCTTTTTTCCTTCTTATTACCATTTCTAATTTTCTATTTTCATTGCTTCAGAAGTTGCCTCCAGAACATTAATGCTTATATTCTCCTATTTTCCCTTAACCCTAGCAGTACCAAGGCATTTTCCGTAACTTGCATTACTGTTTTTCATTTAGTCTATTTTCGTATAGGAGTTGTATGAGTTTATCTTGTGATAAGTGCACTTTCAATATTGTTTCTCTGTTTTTACATCTGTTATTACTCTTTCTCTACGTTTTGAAAATAGACATTTTAGACATTGCTAGACAAATGTGGCAATACCTATCATATCCTCAGTATACTTTGTAAGTTATCAATTGTGAATTTTTGTTAAGTATTATGCTATCAGTCAATGTCCTTTGACCTGTGGCTGAGCTTGTACACTTGTAAATGTTATTTATTTTTTAAAAAATTATTAGTAATTTCCGGTTATTAAAAATTGCCAATTAAGCTAATTCCTTTCCATTAAAAAAAAAACCTGCGGGCTGTCAGTTATATTACTTATAGAATGATGCCAGATGTTTGCGCTAAATTCTCCAAGGAAATTCATATAATCATTTTGTTTTCCTTGTCTAATTCATTTGCAAAATAGAAAAAATTCTTTCGTTTTCTCTTCCTTTCCCTCTTTTGGTGCTTATATAGCCACTAACGTCAAGTAGCCTATGCTGCTCTTTAGTCTTATAGCCATTGTCCATGCCTTAATAAAAGGAGGAGTCTATTTTAGACGCCCATTTCTGGTCTACAGGTATTGCCACTCCTCCATGAGTTCTGTGTCTTGCATCATTGATCATTAATTCATAATGTTTGCTCAGGTATGAGCTGGCGACAATATTATTTCATCAGACAGCTAAAGTTTTCCTGAATTCCAGTTACTTAATCAGTAACTCCATCATTAACTACTCAAAATAAATTACACAGTTACGTAATTTTTTCTGGTTTCCATCGTTATTAGCACTGCGTATGTCGTTTGCATAACAAATTCCAGTATTAGATTTATTCGCATTCTGCTTGTACAAAATTCTGCGAAATAGATGCCTTTCTTAAAAATTACAGATTATTAGATGATCATGTCATTTAATTGCTGGAGAGTATTGATAGATTGCACAGATTCTCTGAGTTTCTTTGATGGCCTGTAAGTGCACTTCTGTGTGACAAAAGCTGTGAAGTTTCTGGGAATATATTTTTCTGTGTATTGTTAATGTCACGGATATTTCTGTATGTTAACACATATATCTACACTCCTGGAAATTGAAATAAGAACACCGTGAATTCATTGTCCCAGGAAGGGGAAACTGTATTGACACATTCCTGGGGTCAGTTGCATCACATGATCACACTGACAGAACCACAGGCACATAGACACAGGCAACAGAGCATGCACAATGTCGGCACTAGTACAGTGTATATCCACCTTTCGCAGCAATGCAGGCTGCTATTCTCCCATGGAGACGATCATAGAGATGCTGGATGTAGTCCTGTGGAACGGCTTGCCATGCCATTTCCACCTGGCGCCTCAGTTGGACCAGCGTTCGTGCTGGACGTGCAGACCGCGTGAGACGACGCTTCATCCAGTCCCAAACATGCTCAATGGGGGACAGATCCGGAGATCTTGCTGGCCAGGGTAGTTGACTTACACCTTCTAGAGCACGTTGGGTGGCACGGGATACATGCGGACGTGCATTGACCTGTTGGAACAGCAAGTTCCCTTGCCGGTCTAGGAATGGTAGAACGATGGGTTCGATGACGGTTTGGATGTACCGTGCACTATTCAGTGTCCCCTCGACGATCACCAGTGGTGTACAGCCAGTGTAGGAGATCGCTCCCCACACCATGATGCCGGGTGTTGGCCCTGTGTGCCTCGGTCGTATGCAGTCCTGATTGTGGCGCTCACCTGCACGGCGCCAAACACGCATATGACCATCATTGGCACCAAGGCAGAGGCGACTCTCATCGCTGAAGACGACACGTCTCCATTCGTCCCTCCATTCACGCCTGTCGCGACACCATTGGAGGCGGGCTGCACGATGTTGGGGCGTGAACGGAAGACGGCCTAACGGTGTGCGGGACCGTAGCCCAGCTTCATGGAGACGGTTGCGAATGGTCCTCGCCGATACCCCAGGAGCAACAGTGTCCCTAATTTGCTGGGAAGTGTCGGTGCGGTCCCCTTCGGCACTGCGTAGGATCCTACGGTCTTGGCGTGCATCCGTGCGTCGCTGCGGTCCGGTCCCAGGTCGACGGGCACGTGCACCTTCCGCCGACCACTGGCGACAACATCGATGTACTGTGGAGACCTCACGCCCCACGTGTTGAGCAATTCGGCGGTACGTCCACCCGGCCTCCCGCATGCCCACTATACACCCTCGCTCAAAGTCCGTCAACTGCACATACGGTTCACGTTCACGCTGTCGCGGCATGCTACCAGTGTTAAAGACTGCGATGGAGCTCCGTATGCCACGGCAAACTGGCTGACACTGACGGCGGCGGTGCACAAATGCTGCGCAGCTAGCGCCATTGGACGGTCAACACCGCGGTTCCTGGTGTGTCCGCTGTGCCGTGCGTGTGATCATTGCTTGTACAGCCCTCTCGCAGTGTCCGGAGCATGTATGGTGGGTCTGACACACCGGTGTCAATGTGTTCTTTTTTCCATTTCCAGGAGTGTATATCATCAATGAAAAATGAATTTTGTGGATTTTACTTATTCTGCTGTGTTGTAGCTACCTGAGTCCTGCTCCATTAGGCATCATGTTTTAGTTTCGTAATGTTCACTCTACTCCCTTACTGAAATGTTGCTTATCAACATCTGCTTGCACCTTACTTCACTTTCTGTGTCAACTCTATCAAACCTGTCACGTTCTAACTGTCAATAAAACTGATGACTTTAACAGCAAATTGTCGGATCTTCCTCTGAAGGTACTTTCCACAATCACTTTTCGTGATCACTTTTCACACTCGCACTGTAAGGTGACAATGCATGCTACTTTGATTGGGAAAGTAAATGTACCACGACATGTGTCTGAGTTAGTTCATGCTGCAGGAAAGTTACTAGCTGCCATGTTGAATTTTATAATACAAAATAGTACAGAAATATAAAAGCATAAAAATTGTTTGGCAGAGAATTTACAGAACAACCGTAAGATTATTTTGCAGCCGTTCAACTTGCTAACAGTGTTGGAAGATAAAGCGCATCTAAATATTTCTGTTTGAAGTCTGATTTCTCTTACTTTATTGCGGTAGTCATTCAATCGTATGTTAGGGGGAATCAAGATAATGTTTGGCATCTGAAGGAGAAAGTTGCCGATTGCAGTTTCGTGAAAAGACCTCGCCGCAACGAAAAACACCTTCCTTCTAATGATTGAAACCCAAACCCGACTTCCTTTTCTATATCGGACGAGCTGCAGACCCAGCCAAGTACCGAATCTAGGACTTTTCCAATTACCCATCGTCAATGACTTGCTGACACAACACCCAGTAGCGGCAAGGCAGTTCTGTCATTACAGCCACCACACTATAAAGACTAGGTCACTGGCACCTGTTCAAGATACTTCCGAGTGACATAGAAACAGGACAGTGTCCGCATATTCAGTCTGGAAAGCTCTATTTAAACTCCCGTGGTCAGCGCACAATAGTCGAACGACTAGACAGTACTATGACGTTCACCCTCTACCGTTCAGTGCAGTACTGATGACGCTCCCACCACCTCTGTCGCTGGGCCTCTAATCTGTGTCCATCGCCTGATAAGCCAGTCAGTTGGGCAGCTCAGCTCTCTGATGCTTTCGTGTGGCAAGGCTCTAACGAAAGACACCTGCACCCCTGTGTCATTGGGGCGAGATGCAGACTGCGATGACAGCAGCTGATGATGAACTGTCCAGCTACGCGCTGGTAACACATGACACATCAAGCAGTAGCAGCGGATAAAAGTGTTTGTACTGATCCGATGGGCCGAGACGTCAACACAACAGAAAACGCCATTTCGGTGTGTTTGTCGCACTTGCCAGGGCTGAAGGCTCTCAGCTCGTGATCTCACTGAGCAATCAGCTAATGAAATATTTATATCAGTGGGTGGTTCACAGCAAATAGATTGTGACCGAATTTTGACAAGACCCAGTACATACAGTTTAGTACCTCACAGGGAATACCTGACCCTATCAGTACAATGTATTCAAACAATGAAATTAGAGCTGTAGACAGTGTCAAATTTGTAGGGCTACAAACTGATCACAACCTAAATTGGAAAACTCGTACTCTAAACTTAATGAAACGCCTTAGTTCAGCTACATTTGCAGTACTCATCATAGCAGAAATAGGTGATTTAAAAATGAAAAACTTAGTTTATTGGGCCTATTTCCTTTCACTAATGAGTTATGGGATCATCTTTTGGGGAAACTCCTCACACAAAGAGAACATTTACAAAATTCAGAAACGAGTCATTAGAATTATATCTGGTGTCAGTCCTAGATCGTCATGCAGAGACCTCTTTAAGAAACTTCGTATTCTAACTACTACTTCTCAGTACATATATTCATCGATGTCCTTTGTCATTTGCAACGTCCAAAATAGTGCAAAACATTATTATAATACCAGAACCAAAAACTGCATAAGGACTATAAACGCTTAACATTAGCACAAAAGGAGTTAAATACATGGGTATTAAGTAACTTAACAGAGCATATCAAAGGTCTTGTAAGTGACACAGATCGGTTTCAGAGCGAATTAGAGAACTTCCTGTTGGCCAACTCCCTCTATTCCATCGATGAATACCTTCACAAGGATTGTAGACCATAACTCTGTCTGCATTAGAATTGTACAATATCCATGTCCCTCAGCTAAAAAAAGACTCTGACTCTTTCCACATCCCAGAGACTCCTCTTCAAGAGATGCATGGAAAACGATAAATGTAATGTGATGTAGTAATGTAAGTGACGCATGTGTGTAAACAGCAATAAAGATTTTCTTGCATCCACGAACAGCCTTCTTCAACTACACTTAATCCATCTGCGAGAGAGAATCACCGCTGTCTCCAAGGCACCCTAGACACCCCGCTATGTTTCCATGACTACCTCTCCTGTTTCGAAATTTGGAAATTGTGGTCACTCCTATGGGTCCAAAACTGCTGAAGTCATCGGTCCCTAAGCTTACACAATACTTGTGAGCGTAAGTTAGCTTCAACTAACGCTATGGACAACACACACCCCCTTGCCAGGGGGTGGATTCGAACCTCCGACGGGGACAGCCGCGCTGACCGTGATAAAGCGCCCTAGACCAAGCGGCTACCCCATGCGGCTTCTGTTACGAAATGGTACAAAACTAGCTGCCCTTTCTTCAGCTTTTCCGATGTCTGATCTTTATTGGAGTTCTGAAATACCGGGTGATCAAAAAGTCAGCATACATTGGAAAACTTAATAAACCAGGGAATAATGTAGATAGAGAGGTAAAAATTGATGCACATGCTTGGAATGACATGGGGTTTTATTAGAACCACCCCATATTGCCAGACGAGCGAAAAATCTCTTGCGCGCGTCGTTTGGTGATGATCGTGTGCTCAGCCGCCACTTTCGTCATGCTTGGCCTCCCAGGTCTCCATACCTCAGTCCGTGCGATTATTGGCTTTTTGATTACCTGAAGTTGCAAGTGTATCGTGATCGACCGACATCTCTAGGGATGCTGAAAGACAACATCCGACGCCAATGGCTCACCATAACTCCGTGCATGCTTTACAGTGCTGTTCACAACATTATTCTTGGACTACCGCTGTTGTTGAGGAATGATGGTGGACATATTGAGCATTTCCTGTAAAGGAAATCATCTTTGCTGTGTCTTACTTTGTTACGCTAATTGTTGCTATTCTGATAAGATGAAGCGCCATCTGTCGGAGGTTTTTTGAACTTTTGTATTCTTTTTTTTTTTTTTGTTCTAATAAAACTCCATGTCATTCCAAGCATGTGTGTCAATTTGTACCTCTCTATCTACATTATTCCGTGATTTATTCATTTTTCAAGTTTATACTGACTTTTTGATCACCCATTTTCTATGGTGATCTATGGTGAAAGAATTTAGAAAAAGGTATTTTTTTAACTCCGTTTCGGTATCGCTATAGTCGCTCTCAAACAGTGTTGGTATTGACTGAGTCTTGCTGCTGGCTTATCTAGCTGCTGGAATACTTTACATTCGACCAGACTCTCTTTGGATTGCATCTCTTATCGCGCTAACCTTCGATCATTTTAAACTATCACTAATCTTGAAAATATTGTGTATTGGCCTATGACTTTTTCGTTGCTTCTGCAGCAATGTTCTGATCCATTCTGTGAACCTTGGGTACTCAGTCCCGTATTAATTTACTTGACATAAGTCTCTCACTCATTGTCAACAACCCTTTTTGGTTTTTACCATTTCAACAACGCTTACACATTTGGTATGGGGGAAATTGAGACTGTGTCTTAGGGCATAATATATGAGGCGTTATCTGACACGTTTTGATCCGCTGATATGCTAATGATATCCAAGTATGTAGTACATTTCATGCGAATTGGACGTTTTTTGCTTATCGTCTTCACTTTTTTGCAGTTTTAATGACCAATAGCGTTCGTCCAATAATATACCAATGTAATAAAAACTGTAGTCTAAGTGTAAGAAGCTTGACACTGATAACCTAAATGAAAAATATGTTCCAATGTAAATGTGTTAATACTGCGATCACTTCCATATCTGGAGCGACCCCTTGAATATAGCTTCTGTAGCTTTCATTCATACTGCAAATCGAAGCTACCGTAATGTCAGCGGTCTTCACAAACGACAAAGTTTTCTAGTGAGAAACACCAAAATGCTTCAGAACATGGCGCAGCTGTTAATATTCTTCGAGATGGACCTCAGTGGTGGCGTAGGATGGCAAGGCTGTTTCAAAGAAAATTGAACCGGCGAGTGGAGGAGGAGGACAAAGTAGACAGACTTCTGCTAATGGCTGTGATGTCCGCTCGACCAGATGAGCGATGGGGGGGCTTGAGAGAAAAGGGCTCGTTATCCCTTTGCTCTGCGGCGTGCATTTGTCGAAGCGCTCCTCTGCTTCGTCAACGGCGGTCCATTCCCTACTACAGACGAAACGCACTCAGAGAAATCTGGTTTAAAAATCGCCAAGGAGTTTTCGGAGCAGACTTCTGGAACTGCAAGACAAATCAAAGTTTTGGGAATCATTAACGCAAGAACACATTTGTAAGCACTAAGGCTCCAAGACCAGAGTTCTTTGTTTCAACATCAGAGTCTGCCAGTGAACGGCCAATGTGATTTCGCTTATTCTGCCGCCCAACATATAAAGGTTATGAAAATTGTCTCTCAGAGACGACTTTACAATGTTAACCTCTCATTAACGTGTTATTATTGTAATTTCTTTATTTTAGTTTGGTACGTATTAATTCTTTTGTTTATTCCACTGTCTCTATCAGTTTTGATGGTTAGGCATTTTATAAATCGTTAATTCGTCACCTTATTTACTAGACAGGCATCTCACAGGAGACTATAGAAACATTAACGTAACTCTTCAGAGATTAACAAATTCAAGCGAAGATTGTAAACCCACATTTGAGCGCCACATGTTAAGTTGCGGAATTGGGTACTTCACAGCTCAAGTCAGTCATACCAGATAACTATCAAGTAGTAACTATGAGTGGAGACATGACGTGTGAGAATCACATAATGTCAGCCGTGGGGAAAATAACTGAGAGGCTTCCATTTATTACCTGGATAGTGGGAAATTGTTATTTCTTTGTGAAAGGGCCTCCTTACATCTATCTTTCAAGGCTTATAATGGAATACTAGTTATGTATGTCAAAACCCTGTCGAATTTCATTAACAGAATAATTATAATGACACTTATTCTGAGTTGACCAAGTCTGGTTTTAGTTGAGGGAATATGTGAAATAAAATCTTAAAACTCACAAATTTTCTGTAATATTGCTGTATAGAAATTTTATTTCTTGCTAATTCATTAAGACATGTCCTCGTGTAACTATAAGTAAATTGTTCAAATCACAAATGGCACTGTGTGGCTGTCCATTACTGTCAAATTTCACTCAGAAAAGTTTTCTGTAATAAACATATACGAGGGTTGACTGAAAAGCAATGCCTCCACCTTCGTAACTCTTCAACTTTTCGCAGCATTGGTATGGGGTAGGTACTGGCTTGTTCGATAGCCTCTTCTCTACAGCTCCAGTTGGCGGGAACCCTTAGCTTTGAACGGTTGTGTTGTTACACTGTAAAGACAGTCGGTCATTGCGATTTAAGCAACGAGCAGTCATTGAATTTTTGACAACAGAAGGTGTCACCCCAAAGGAGATTCATCAGAGAATGAAAGCAGTTTATGGCGATTGTGTTGATTTGAGTACTGTACGTCGATGGGCGAGTAAGTTTAAAGATGTTGAGGAGGGAACATCTGAACTTCTTGACTAACAAAGAGTTGGACGTCCTGTGACAGCAACCACCGAGTTTCACGAGCAAAATGTTGACAGACTAGTTCAGGACGATCATCATTTCACAACTACAAGCACAATCGGCATTTCACAAGAACATGTGGGTCACGTTATTACTTTGCTTGGCACACTTCACGAGCCACCACAGCAGAACTTGAGAACACCACCGTACGGTATGCTCCATACAGTCCAGGTTTGGCACCGTCTGACTTCCATCTGTTCCCAATAATGAAAGACGATCTGCGGGGACATCATTATGCTTCCTATGAAGACGTTGAGAGAACTGTGAGACTGTTGTTGCTGAAACAGGCTGTCGACTTTCCCCGTGACGGCTTCAGAAAACTTGTTCATTGTTGACAGAAATGTATCCAATTGAGTGGTGATTAATCACATTCTAAAGGCTATTTCTGCGTTTGATTTATTAAAATAATCCCATCCAAACCCAATTAAGGAAGATGGAAGCATTACTTTTCATTCAACCCTCGTGGTTTAATACCAGATAAGGAAAACAATAAAATAAAATGAGCTGAAATATTTATTAACCCTCCATCAACAAAGAACCTGTGCACTAATACTACCTTGTATTCTGTTGTATTTCACTATGCACGCAGTCAAGGCTTTATGGCTGTCACAAAAAGACTTCAGATCTTGCCATTCGCTTTAAGTGCATCCCAGTCTAACCCTAATCTGTTTCTTACTCGCCAGCTGTTACGTGTACCGCCACTTTTGGAGACCTGCTACATCTGTGTGGGTTGCATTTATCGCAATGATAACACTAAAGTCCTCATAGCAGCTACAAAAACGCTGTACAAACCAACCATATACTTACTGACAACATTTAAATGTGAACTAATATATACCGACTACTTTCGTAAGTCTTCACACAATGTGTCCACTGCCAATTTTCAGTCTATGAAGAAGTTGTAAAATGTTTCTGAATAGTGTTACTCCCTACCATCATCTTGTGAGTGTGAAGAAGAATTGGGGAGGAATTCCGCCTCATGCTATGTTCAGAGGGTTCATTTGTTTATTTTATTTCTGTAAAATTGTTGTTACCTGTTAATGTCTCTTAGGGGTTATATAAACTTTTGGCACAAAATATGTACATTTGCAAAAGGAGCAATTATTATCAAATATTTTTCATTTTTTCAACATACAGTACTGAAATGAGACAGGTATCACTTAGCTGAGCATTTTATGTTGTTCATTTCCAATACGTTTAAAGGTTTTTGTTTTATAGTACCTTTGGTAATAAAATGAATGTAAACATTTGTTTAGAAACTTCACATGGAACTATTGGTTATGTATGATGGTAGTTTTAAATCTACTAAACAGTCTCGAATTTGTCATCTGCAAACAACATTTTTTATTATTCTGTTTAATGTTAATTTCGACTGGGACTCGCTACATATATGGAATTAGTTATCGTGTTATTTACTGTTTTTGATGCTGGGATATTTGCTCCCTTTCTTCTGTCGAGTTCTTTTGCTGTTATCATTATACATGCATTTTGTAAGATTTTATCGCCCAGCAGAGAGTTTCTGTCCCTATTAAGTCTTGTTATGGTTGCGTGGTTTTCGTTTTTTCTGTGGCGTATTCATTGAGGATGTGGTGCACGGATATGAAGGGTTGTTGATGTTCTTGATGTTCACTTTGTGTGTGTGTGTGTGTGTGTGTGTGTGTGTGTGTGTGTGTGTGTGCGCTTGTCTGAAACAGAGAGAGAGGGAGAGGAAGGGGCAGAGAGAGGGAGAGAGAGAGAGAGAGAGAGAGAGAGAGTTTGTTATGGATAGGCCAGTAACATGAATGTTGTAGAATATGGGGAGGAGATTTTAATTTTAGAGGGTATTCTCTTGTCACACAGAGGGTTTTAATGTGGAGTAATGTGTGTTTGTTTAGTACTTCCTTTCCTTGTGCTATTGACATTTGGATGTGGTAATTCTTTTCTATCATTAATGTTTGGTATAGGCTGTTACTAGTTTTAAGAATATTTAAATCAGCTTTTGTGTTCGTTGTGTGATGATTCTGTTCTTGAGAGTTGAGCAAATACTGAGTGGGAGCTGTTATCGTTCGTGCTCTGAGATGTTCTTTATAACTGGCCATAAAATTTCTGCATATCTGACCACTTACATGGATTGAAAACAGTTTAGTTACTTGATATACACCAAGTTGGCTACATTTGTCAGTGAGGTGGTATTTCATCCAAGTCTGTCCTGTATCATGTAGCTGGTTTTGTATGCTATGTTGAGTCATTGTCTCTTTAGAGTATTTTCCACACAGCATTTAGCTTTGTGGTTGTAAGTCATTATGTGACATTTGTTGCTTTCTCTGCTGAGTTGTTGTGTATTCTGTGTGTGTGTGTTTACTGATCATGTATTGCCTGTTTTTGAATTTTCTGCCTATTTGTTTTTGAATTTTGTGTCTTTGTATCCTATGCACTCTCCAGTGCAGTTCATTTTATTATCTTCAGTTCTTCTGTGTTGTCATGCTTATTCATTGTGTTTCATGAAGTCTGTGTCATAAATATATATATGTAAATGCTGTTTTATGGATTATGGGGTGATTTGACTGGTTATGAATGAAAACTATAAAATTATGTGTTTTGAAATGTAGAATTTCTCTCCAAATTTTCGTAGCAGGCACAGAAATAAATACTCGAACATTCACAAGACGATTTTTTTACGCACAAACCAGTTATTTTCTTCCCAACTTTTCAACTTATTCCAGAACATGCTCATACAATTCTTAATATAAAATTCAGCATAGTATGTTTGGCCCATAAAATAATACCCAGCTGTGTAACAACTGTAAGCAGTGTGCCATCTGCATCACAAAAGGAAAATCGTAAAGCTGAAAACAAGTGGATGGAGCAAGAAATCTGGTTCATTAATCCAAAAAGCAACCATTGTAGATTGAACTATACAGATTGCAAATGGAACTAGCAAATCATAAAATGGTTCCACCATTTCTGATGTATTAGTGCACAGGGTTAGAACATACACAGATACTACAATAGGAAGAAAAGAGACAAATGAATAAAAGAAACTCAGCAAAATGGTAAATCACACAAATGTCCAACAGTCATAACATCATCATCACAAACATACCTTTCACAAATGAGTGATTAACCTAACAGTTTATCTAAACGAGAAAGCAGCTTGCTTGGAAAATGTCCCACACTTAACATAGACACAATGCTGTATCAAAAAATAACAGAGAATATTTTAGCAGAAACCAAACACATTCAAGCAACAAGAAAGAATGAACAAACCTTAATTCAGTGTACACCTAGGAGAAAGAGAACTAGTCACTGGGGAAGTAAAAACATAAGGTAAAACAAAATGTAACTGTCGAAAAACATATAGAAGGCCACAGAAAAAGTTATTGCAGGATAATGCCTTTATCACAAAATCTGAGCTCGGTAGAACTCATAAATGAAAAGTCATGCATTGACAAAACAACAGAATTCATAGGAAGCAACATCATAGGTTTAGCAGGGGTTCCAACAAACTGATACCAAAGAAACCTACTGAAAACTCAGGAAAACATACGAACTATTTTACACAGATATACGGGTTTAAAAAATGACCCTCAAAAATCACAGCACCCTTACTCTAAAATCATTTCCTAAAATTCAAAAGCCAAATATCCCATATGACCATTTATAAACATTAAAAATGCTCGAAAATACTGCTTAGCCGAACTGTCACACACATTGTTACAGAAAACCCAGAAGCACACTGGAGTCAGAAACCTAAAGTACTCAAATCACATAACAGGGGAAAAAAAAGAAATACAACATAAAAAATAGACTAACTTTAATTTTGTTAGATGTAACATGCATGTACACACACATTCCAACAGAAGATCCAATCAACGTCATAGAAATAAATCTGCAACTACTAGGGAACATACCTGCAACAAACACACAAGAAACATCAACGACACTCAGATCATCACAGATCAAAACTAATTCACATTTAACATCAAGTTTCACTCTCAACAAGAAGGACTATGTACGAGATCCGCAATCAGTTGTCTACTAGCTGACATTTTCATTAGCCATATCAGTCAAATCTTTGGCAAAATTGTTAAACCAAAGAAGTACTAAGTAAGATATTGGTACAGTATCTGTGCAATATAAATTGCCTGAAAGATAAGTCGTAGTCCACTCACAAACACAATTCACTGTTGAAACACAAACAGATGTAAAACTCAATTTCTTTGGCCTCACCATATACAAGAGGAACAACAAGCATCAGTTCTCGTTTACAGGAACCTTTCAATCACCAGCACTTCCATAATAGCAAATCTGATCACTCCTTTAACCCATAAGGAAGCCAATTTCAGATATTTACTTCAGAGACTGAACAAAACACTGAAGAACTGAACACAAAAGAAATTAACAGGAGGATAGGTATGATGCAAAGATGCAAAGTGCAGCTAAAATAAACATCAAAATAAGAAAACAGGGAACACATAATCAGGAAAATACACATACATACACACACACACACACACACACACACACACACACACACACACAAACACACACGATGTAAACATTAAAAAAATGAACAAGACTTCAAATCTGGGTGCAACATCCCCAACAAACACACTACAGAAAACACGAACATCTCACAGTCATAACAACACATAATGGCGGAAGCAACTCTGCTTGGCAAACAAGTCTTACATAATGCATGTCCAACGATAACAGCGAAAGTAATATGCGTGTTACCTCAACACAAGCACAACATCAAAAACTGTAAGATGCAAACTAAAAACCCGATTTACCGTGATCCCCAGCCTTAAATTTAAATGTAAACAAAAAGTGAAAATAGAAACTATTTGTTCTTGGCAGATGATGAGCTCTAGATCAGTGGTTGCAAATCTGGGGATAATTGCCCCTTGAGAGGTAAAACGTAATTTTATTAGCGGTAAAAACTTAAGTATTCAATGAATATTTCTGGCTCGAAACTAAATTTTAAGAGATCATTACTGTTATTATTATTTTGTGAGATTGCAATACTTTTACGTAAGTTGCCAATATTTCCTTTTTTATCAGCGTGTGACTCAATGTGGTTGTCACTACAGCTCGTGAAATGAATGTATGAACATTTCCCTCACGTAGATCACCCATTAACCTTACACTGATCACCAAGTATACACATATTTTTACTTTGCAACATACAGCTGTGGTAGTAGACGTGAGACATATACATCACAAATGCTTAAATATCTCCAAGCAGTAGATACTCGCAGTTATAGTACAAACTGCTTCATTATTCACTTAACAACAATAAATGAGCTAACTGACAGCACAACACTACAATAACAGATAGCTACTGCACTGCTGTATGGCCTACACATTTATAATTGTTATTATTGCTACTATTACTGTTACTGTAACTATTAATGGCAATGGTCATTTATTTTAAGTTGGAAGTAGGGACTCCAGCGCTCAAGTGATTTACACAGAATAGGTCCAAGTGTAGTGCACACATTTTAATTTGCTGAATTTTAAGTGGAGGACATGGGAGTGGGAGAAGCAAGTGACGCTGGGGAGGTGAGTGATACAGAGGAGGCTTTTTTTTTAACAAGTGTCTACCCTCAATGAGGATAGCTAACTTTCTTTTCTGAGAAAGACTTGTACAAAGACTGGACAACAACCTGGAAACACCATGAGTAAAGAAAGCTGGAACATAAATGCAGATGGTAGCCAAGCCTGCAGGTGGCGCTGTTGTGTTTGATCACGAATGGCACCTGCACAATGTCATCATTATGTTGCAAGTGTTAGTCGTTGTCAGTGCAGTATTCTATGTGTAGTTGCAACGAGCTGGGAGCGGCAGCTTCGCGTCCCTACCTCAACCAGCCACGTTATCACAATTTCGTAAGCGTCTCTGTGGCATCTCCACAGTGTTGTCACGTCTCTACAGATGGCTGTTGTTTTTCCTCCGCCCGTTTGCGCTTCGTAGTTGAAAGCCAACAACAGTGCTGCGAGCTTCGCTAATCTTCTTGAGCCATCTCAAGTATAGTTCTGAGTGCATTACATCAGAGCTAAGTGAATTCGAATGCGGGAAAATTGTTGGTGCTTGTATGGCTGGAGGTCCTGTAAGCAAGACAGCCGAAGCGCTTGCTGTTTGCCGAGGCGCCGAATCCAAGTTTGATACCAAATACTGGAAAGCGGGAAAACATCATCCGCTAAACTACAACGCGAACGAAAGTTTGTGTTGAGTGTTGGTGACAGACGGCCATTGATGACGAAACCTGCAAAAGTCACTGCAGAACTGAACGTTGCTCCCGTGAACCAAAACAATACGGAAGAGAGCTCCATAACCTAGCAATTTCAGCGTGAGCTAGAACTCCAAAAGGACTCGTCAGCGATGCAAATGCTTGTTACAGGAAAACGTGCCGCCGAAGTCATAAAACCTGGAGTGTGGAGCAGAGGAAGAAAGTCATTCGCTCGGATGAGTCTCATTTCACACTGTTTCCGACTCCTGGCAGAGTTTACGCCTGACGTACGCCTTGCTGAGTTTAGGATGCAGATTGCTTGCTGCCAAGAGTGAAGCATTGCAGGTGTTAGGTAATAATTTGGGCAGCCATATCGTGTATTCCATGGGTCCCATGGTTACTCGGCAAGGTCGCATCAGTGCCAAGAATTTACGTGACCATTTTGACTGATCACGTTCATCCAGTAGTACAAAGTTTGTTGTCCAATGGATGGCAGGTCTCTGCCATCATCCAGGACTGGTTCTGTGAGCACGAGGATGACATATCAAATCTCTCTTGACAACCAAATCGGCGGATAATATTATTGAGCCTTTGTAGTCTTCTTTGGAGGAAAGGGTGCGTCATTGCTATCCACTTCCATCACAGTTACGTGAATTTATCAATATTTTGCAGGATAAAGAGTATGAAAACCGTACAGGACCGTAGTTATTGTTTCCGAGACGGCTGGAAACTGCTTTGAATGCCAGCTGTTTTCATACATCATATTAGGCGTGATAATGTCATTTTCGCGTTTCCCATATTTTTGTCTAACCCTTGTAGGTAACACTCACGATGCAATGAAAACTGCTTCATCATTCTATAAAAAAACTGTTGTCGAAAACAAGTAGTACCAATCGTCTAGCTGAGACACTAGTTCGTAGTTTAATAAAACACCCAAAGTACTAAATATCATTTATATTTAGTTAAGTTAAAAATGGAAGTGTTCAAAGAAAATTCTTTTTCATTCCACAGATAAGTAGTTGCTAATGTTAATGATGGTGTGGGAAGCGGGGGGGGGGGGGGGGGGTGGAACTGTACTCTGGGGTAACGATTGGGTAACGGGTAACGGCATCAGAAACGTTGGGAACCACTGCTCTACTTTGCGCAGTAAATTTATAGCTACCAGCATAAACAACCAACAATTTCATGAGAGACGTGTAAATAAATGTAAACATCCACTTTATTTCCAAAGTTACTATAAAACTAAAACCCTTAGTCCTATCACAAATGAACAACATAGACTGCCTCAGCTCAGTGATATTTGTATCAACTCAGTACTGTGTGCAAACTGATGTAAAATATATGACAATAATCGCTCGTCTTACAAATGTAAATACATTGTGTTAATTGTTCATATAACCCACAGAACACTTCAGCATGTAATTTTTAATTTTGCAGAAGGAAAATACAAAGAAACCCATCGAAAATAGCGCAAAATGTGTTGACACATGTTTGGGGGAATACAATACTAGAAAACGGTGTCTGGCATAATGTGAAAATCCTCTCCAACTTTGCTCCCTATCGTCTGTCACAAGTGAAAAAGCATGTCACACGTTTCTCAGAGCCGTTTCTCAGTTTGCAACATATAGTACTTGTAGGATATGACCAAACTCTCATAATTTTACGTAAATTCAGTTTGTGGTTTTAAATGCCATCAAATTGCGTACAAGCGCTGCAAGTGTCTTACTTGACATTTAGACATTAATTATAAAACTAGTCTTGTAAGTGTTTGTTCCTGATGTTAATATTGTTTAAATGCACCAAGTATAGTCAAAACATTTATACTGTTCCGTGTTACCGGCTGCTGCTCGTTGAACCAGACGCTGTAGTTGCCGTCTTCGTGGCAGTGGGGTGCTCGATCGTAAATTCACCCACTGTTACAAAAACACGGCCTTCCTCAACTATTACTGTGATACTATGATTGCATTTGTCCGTTTAATAGCTTATATTATGTTGTGTCTTACCTCATTAAACCCTCTGAAAGAAATGTTCTTTCTACTTTCTTACAGTCGTCAAGCTCTGAAAGAGCTAATTTAATTTTAATTAATTTTGAAATTTCCTTCAAATTAAAGAGCAAATTTAGTAAGCTTGCTTCATACGCCAACTTCTAACATGGAAGCAAGCAATGTTGATTCGAATGTCGTGTTCTGGCAGCCATTTTTAATCTCCTTTCTGTAATTAATTATTGAAAACTGTTAACTGAATTATCAAAATTTGCACCAGGAAATGGAAAAGTAAAGGCACCAATAGATATACCTTAAATTTATCCAATTAGAATAATTAGCATTCCACAGCTCACACATTTTCACACCAGCATGTCTAGAAATCCTTGCATCCTCGACTTGGTGATTTCAGAGCCGACTTATTAGCGTATACGTGAAAAACCACACCACTTTGATGAAGATTCGAAACATTTTCTAGCACCGCGACAATTTTACATCTTCAGTGATCGACATAGTGTCTATTCTGTTCAAGGCCTCGCCACGGTCTTCCTCTTCCGCTGCACACGTTATCACGGATCAAGCCAAGGAAATCGTCCAGTCTAGTTACTTGACTTTTGTAATATATATTTAATTTCTAATTAACTCATTATCTGATCCTTTTACAATTAAGGAAATTGATATTACACCTTTTTATCATTTAAAATTAATGCACATGTCAAAAGTAACACATTTTACGAATTTACAAAGATATCTATTTTGGCAACCTGTACATATTGGTTGAAAATGAACCGATCGATATTTCCACTGATAGAGATTTTGAAAACATTTATTATTAATGCATTTCGGTGGTACTTTTCTTCGTTATACATGCCCCACAATTTCTTGATTTGTATCCTAAAGTACAGTTGCAAGAAAATTTCTCACCACAGAGACTACACTTCTGTGTGTCAGTTAGTGTACACATTGTATTAAACAAAATAAAGGAAGCACGTAATAATCATTTAGAATACGTATATAATTTTAAACTGCCTTGTATTAGTTAATATTCATCTGAAAATGTAACTCTCATATGCACCCCCCATACTCTCATATGCACCCCCCATACTCTGTGTGTGAATCACATGGACACTTACTTTACTATTATTTGTGTCATAGTTTTAAGTGTTACACTGTGTAAATTGGTTTATTAATTTTATTTGCTAACTGCAATTTCTTCGTATATTTTAACCTTCTGTCATCCTTATATACTAAAAACATATACCTCACGTCTTCAGTGTTTGTATATACAAAATAGCTGAGTATCTGTCATTGCCTGTGTACATATTTATATTTTCTATCTGCTATTAGTCCATGTCCTCTCTCCCTCCCCCCCTCTATCTTTCTGTCGATTTCGCCCCTTATACCCTCTACACCCATATCCTCCACCCATTCACTCTCTGTATGTCTTCTCCTACCCTTCTCTGTGTCCATTCCCTCCTTCTCCCTCCTCCATCTGCTCCTCCTCTTGTCCATCTGCTCATACCCACCTGTCCTTCTGCTCCTGTTTCCTCTGATACCATCTTCTCCCTCCCCATCTCTCTGTCCATTTCATCCCCTTCCCCTCTCTCTCTGCCTGTCTCCTCCTTCCCCTCTCCCTGTTCAGCACCTCCTCATTCCCTTCTCTGTGCATCTCCTTCTCTCTATCCATTTCCCTCTAATCTCCATCCTCCTCACTCATCTGTATCCTATTCATTCTGTAATTTCATTTTCACACATTTTCATACAATGATACACTTTTGTAGGTAAAGTCAGTGCCACATGTGGATACTGTTTGGGGAAAGTGTTGTGAATAGAGTGAGTAAAACCGATGTAATAAATTTTAATGTCTTGCGTGATGTCGCAGCTTTTAACGCTTCTGGGTGTTTATGTCGTCATATTGCATGAACTACGCATCTTACAGTGATATAACTTTGTAGGTACATTCAGCAACATGTGTCGATATGTCTGAGAAGTGTGTTACGAATACACTAATTAGCAATAAGGAAGTAATAAATTAGAACGTAATGTCTCAGGTGGTAGTTCTATTGCATGAACAGCCAAAAGATAGTAAATTTAGCGTGAGTTGTCAGCGAGAAAATGTTTCGCAACAGTTTGGAATTGTGTGTACAGTTTGTTGCTAGTTACCAAGTGCTCTCATTCGCAAATACTGAATGATGAAATTGTAGGTATTTGCATGTTGTGGGCCACACTGCTTTTCGACCCTCACCCCCAACGTCATTGATTTGTAGGTCGTTCTTACCCTCCCAGCGATTCTTTTTAGACAATAAGTGATATGAAATCCATGTTCAGCTGAAATCGGTCAAGTGGTTTAGAAGATATGATGTACACGCACATACATACATTTTTATAATAAACATGGATAATTCAAAATTTATGATTTGTTAGATCCACATTTTTCACATGGACAATGCGCACTGTAATCTCCTTTGTTCCTACATATTTCTTTCGGTTTTTTTGAACTTAGTGTTCAGTTAACAAGCCGTTTTCTCGCAATAGACATTATTCATTCTTTGCCACGCACTAGTGAAATAACGTTCGTCATAAAGGCGCTTCTTCTCATCACCATAACTTGCCTATCCATGTGTAACTTTTAGCATATTCGAAACTTCCAGAATGTATTCTAGATATTTAGCAAAGACAATAACTTTATGTATACATAGAAATATAATATCTGTAATTTTAAAATATTTTTCTTATACTTTGTGACATTAATGTAACATGTTAATTTACTTACATTCTGCTAACATTATTTTCCTAATTTTGGTTATTGTTACTCACAGTTCTAGATTTGTTGTTTCTTATGTCCGTAATATTTTTCACTCCTAATAGTTTTCTTGGTATAGGAAACTATAAGTAATATGCATTTTATTGGGACAGCTTAAATTACAAATAGACCAGAACTAGAAACTACTTATCTCTTTACAGATCTCACTTGATTGTTCACGGATCTTAACCAAAAGTAAGTTACAAACGTTAAATTCTGTTCCTTTTACATTTCATCATGCCTGTGGATCCCCAATTCTGCTTGCTTACTAATCTTAATTTTAACCGTCACTTGACTTTCATCAGTAGTAGTTTCTGTACATGGAGATAATTCTGTCAGCACAACTACTAAACATCTGCATTTCCTTTCTCACAAAATCTCTTCAGGAGAGAAACGTGTGCTCTCATGTTTTTAAACATTCACAATGTTTCCAAATTGTGATACATATTGTCCCATGATTGGTGGTTTTCAAGACACATTGTACGACATAGGCTACCTATTTGGTACGTACACTTCTCTGCTGGATTGATGTACAGGTGATATGTTGATATTTGGATGTTGTGTACTTGTTTTTACCCATTACTTTCCTCTAGAATTTTGAACAAAATTAGGATCCAACGTAAGATTATATTTTGTGAAGGTTTTCCATATTAGCAAAATATTTCATAGTCGTTCTCTTATAAACTGCTTTGCTGTTTGCACAAAGGATACGATTTGATAAACTAATATTAATAAAATACTACTATTACTAAAATATGGGCAAAACTACGACATGTCTTTGATAAAGGACAGAACAAATCCAACACGACCTTTTCCATCACATTATTTGGCTTGACAGTTGGCAGCATTTTTAGGCTAGTAGTATGTCTTTTGACATAAATCTAATCTTCTCTGTTGTACTCCTTACCAAGTTGTTAAACATGATACATTCCCAGATATTGTCAGTGCATTTTCGAGCACTGCAATGGCCATAAGCCAATTGGAAATAGTCAGTGACTTCTCTTATGTTTTGGGAGGGCCCACATACTCACTAAATTTCAGAATCCTTTTCCATCTTCAAATACAAAACACCTATATATGTAGAAGGTTCTGATTTTATACTATTGATGTCATCAAACTTGTGTTTTACCAATTTCAGACAATCGTCTACACATTTTGATATCATCTCATATTCTTACGCTGGCCGGAGTGGCCGTGCGGTTCTAGGCGCTACAGTGTGGAACCGCGAGACCGCTACGGTCGCAGGTTCGAATCCTGCCTCGGACATGGATGTGTGTGATGTCCTTAGGTTAGTTAGGTTTAAGTAGTTCTAAGTTCTAGGGGACTGATGACCTCAGATGTTAAGTCCCATAGTGCTCAGAGCCATTTTGAACCAACAATATTCGTACAGATGCCCTTAATTATGTCTTTCCCTTCTACTGCTTTGTAATAATTGAAATTTAAGATTCTTTCATCTTTTTGCCTTCTGTTTACCTTATCAACACTCTCATGTATTCTAAACAAGGCATCAGGAACACTATTATCTATCCAGTTTATGTATCTTATTTCCAAATCAAGCTGATGAAGTAATAGAGCCCATCTAGTCAACATGATGTGTAATAGCCTGCTGTCTTTTAAGAATCTCGATGCTCTGTGGTCAATTCGGACAACGGTTTTGTGCCCTCACAATTAATACTTAAATTTCCTACGCCCGCATACTATAACTAAGGCCTCTTTCCTGATAGTCTAATTTCGGAATTTCGTCAAAACTCGAGTAGCGAAACCAATTTGTTTATGAATGACCTGATTTCAGAGCTGTTGTACTCCTATTCTGAAATAGGAACTATCCATAGCACTGTGGTATAGCTCACTGGTTTATGGATGAAACAATTCAATATTTTTGGACAGACTGTCCTTCAACTTATTGAAAGCCAATTCACATTCAGGGGACTACACAAAAATGTTATGCTTTCTCAGTAAATTGCTTACATTTAGTCATTGATAGCCTGTTCACATTTTGACGTATTTAATTTTTTTAGTTAAAAATTGAATAGAGATGATGTTGGTGTGGATATGATCAAAATAGTAAAACTATAAATTAAATAGATATGATGAGGATGTTGATATGATATATTGGTGGTGATAATGGTGTATGAAAACTATCATGTTCACACTGGAGAGAAACAAGGGAGAAAAAGAACCATAGGATCAGATGACGCTCGACTCGTACGAAGAGAATATGTTGAAAGCGATTTCGTTGTTCAGAAGTTAATTGTAGTTGCGGCAGGTGAAATTGGGTAAGGCGTGGGTGTAATGCAGCAATCTACCTGGTTTGATAAGAGAGCAGTGTATTTTGTGCTGAGACTGTTTAATGTATTTCTTTCTAAGGTGTCCGAGAAAGAGAAGAGGTATCAGAAATTGATGTATGTGTATAAACAGAGAAATGGAAGTTCAAGACGAAGCTAAAGCTATGATTTCAGGTGATTTTTAGAGGTTAGGTTCAAATGGCTCTGAGCACTATGGGACTTAACATCTAAGGTCATCAGTCCCCTAGAACTTAGAACTACTTAAACCTAACTAACCTAAGGACATCACACACATCCATGCCCGAGGCAGGATTCGAACCTGCGACCACAGCAGCAGCGCGGTTCCGGACTGAAGCGCCTAGAACCGCTCGGCCACAGTGTTAGAGGTTAGGAACCGATTCCAGATAAAGTAGACATGGTTCCTGATGGGGCCTAGCTACGGCAAACTAACCTCTGGACTAACCTCTACGCTGAAGTGATAGCCAATGACAGGCTCGAGATTTGCTTCAGAAGAAAATCACAAGCAGTAGTTTCTCTTCGGATCTTCCATGTAAGAGTACTGCTGCTTGCGTGGTTAGTCGTTCATTCATACCCCCACTGGCTACAACTGACTTCCTGGTGGAGCAGCATTTCTTTCCTCGTTTCATAATAAAATCAAGTGGTAAGAAATCATCGTGCATAGTGCAGCAAAACATAGTGAATCACTCCTGAGTCCATACATATTAAGTAATGAATTCGGGACTATAAGACTGCAGAAAATAGAATTCTATTATTTTCGGGCACATGGAGAAGGTGATATGAAAATTAAAACAAATCCTTTTGATCTGTTTTATAATTATTGTTTTGTTCTAAAGACTTTGGTAACGTCGCAATTATTTCTCTCAATTTGACAACTGGACCAATATATGGACAAAAGAGGATATGCTTGTAGATTCGTAGGTAGATTAATTTAATCTTACAGTTTTATTATTTGTTTTTTTGCATGCATTATTCCACTAAAATAGTTTCTATTATAATACTTCTTTTGTTTCCAGGGATAATCAGCCAACTTCAGATCCTATGATGCTCGACTGATTCGTAAGGTAAGCACATGTTTGTAAATTACAGACTTCCGTAGTCGGTTGTGGTCACATATAAATGAATAACGATAAGCCTCAAATGTCTTGTTTAGAAACGCTGAGTGTCATTGTCAGAGACGACTGGAAAACTTCTGTTTCGTTGAACTGTGGATGGTGGTCCTTCGGATAATTGCTGCATAATTAAGTATATACAAAGGACTCATGCAGACACACCCCATAGACTAATATTTAACTGACGATAATCCTGCAGGCGAGGTACCTGACTTCTGTCGTGAAACACCAAATTAAACAAGTTTTATTGGTGAATGTACTATCCAAATAACATTAGCATCGTTGATAAATCACTGCAGTACGCTACTGTCGAGATGTGAAAGTGTCATACGGCCTGTTCGCTCTTTCATGGAATTTTATAAACCACGGCTGTCCGTTCTTCTCCTTTCACATCTCCGCTAATACTCTCCGTCCCTCACCCACCCACACACACACACACAAACACACACAAATACACACTCACAGACAGACACACAGACGGCAGACAGTACTTTGTCTTGTCGTTTTTTCCCGTGACGTTCCGTTTTGTTGCGAGTGCACGGTACATTTGGCGTCAGATGATAATTGCGGCGACCCATTGTGCTGAGCGGAACAATAGGTGCGGCTCGAACGAAGGCCATGTTCGTAGCTGTGTGTATGTGTTTGGGGGGGGGGGGGGGGAGGGTGGTGCTTCGTCAGCATACCTCCGTAATGCTTGTCGTGATGGCAATGTCTACCTATTAACGGTAACATCGTTCCAGTATACGTAAATTATATCCTTTCTCTAATTGACCGCCATTACCGGCACACTGCAAGCTAACATCGCCGTCAAATGTTCAACAAAATGAATTTTATTCACACTTTTCAGTGATTTTTATTCAGAGTCTAGAACATTGTTCCTACAAGTTTCGGGACAGCGAAATTACAGTTTTATCGCTGTGTATGGCCGAAACGGAACGCAGCGTATGCTGTTGTGCTTAGATTTTCAACGCCAGTAATTTTTTTTTTAACAGCTTATCTTCAGAGTGCTTGAGAAAGTCTGAAGTACAGTTATAAGCCACACTGTAATATTTGGTTCGCTTCAGCTTCCTATCAAATATTTGTGAGCCACGTATGATGTGTGTGTATATCAGTGTCATTCAGAGAATGAAGTGTTTGAATTGGTGTAATTTTAAGTAATACTTATTGCCATCGTCTCATGGGTGTAAGACTCTGATTTCATTAATTGTGCAAATCCTTAGTATTAATGGTTAAGTACACTACCAGACTTTGTCACAATTAACAATCAAACTGTACAACAGTCTCTATGTTATTAAGCAAATACATCATAACATTGGGTCACATAAGTGCCCAGAACATTGAAAGACATGAAACTGATTAGGAATTACGAGGCTGTCTGGGGACTCTGTTATATGCTTTGAAAATGGGGAACTGCCTTTACTGAAAAAACATTTATTTTGATGGTAACCGATTTCGTTCAGCTTTTGACCATCTTCAGACTCTCATCCTGAAATATGGACATAGACTGGATCTCGATTGATGTCTGAAAGTAGTAGTAACAGATAAAATATATTATATGTAAGAAATACTAAAAGAAGAAATTATACCCATGATGATAGGCGGTAGCGGTGAATGGAGGGGGTGTCGTAACTGCACGAACATCAGCTGTTGAGGAGAGCAATGCAGTTATTGTTACAATACGCGATGTTCCGCGCATTGCATACCGAATTACGTCAGCGATAGCCAATCAGGCATACAGGGCGTAAAACACTTATCAGAATTAGGGGTTTATAGACTGGTTACATGAGAGCTAATAACGAATGAAGAAATAGGTACTATATACAGCATTTCGTCAATAAGTGATATATATGGGATAACCAATCATAATAGGTTGTCAGAACACGGCACCCATCTGTGAGGATTTATCGCAAACTCGTAGACTGTATGCCAGCAAAGATGGTGCTTAAGCGACGCCAATGGTTCCCATGGAGACAGCGTTGTCGTATCGATATGCGTCATCCAGCAGAAGACCGATTCAGAGCTAAGCCAGCGACTAAATGTTAAATACGTACTGGCATGCAGGTCGACATGTAGAAATACATGCCATGTATCGCAGATTGCTTCGAATCGTAGTGCCAGTAGAAATACTGGTTCAGTGATGCTGTTATTTACCACGGAAGCGGCGTGAAGGTGTCGAGGTGCACGTCTCAACAGAAGACTGCTACTTGCAGTTGGAGAAAGCTTCTTTCTTATCATCCTCTTCTTCCTATGGACATCAGGTTCGCTTTATGTGGATCCGCTGTTTCAAAATTCGGAAATTAGTTTTCTTTTCATTTTGTATAGGTGAATTGCATAAATTTTGTTCTCTGTATTTTCCCTTTTTGGCTACTGTGCATCGTTTTGTTGTTGGATATTGGTTACGGGGATGACATTCTCTTATACGACTGTTGTAAAACACTATAAAGCCACATGTGAGCTTGTCGGTGTACCAGATCGACGGTCATTACGTCAGTATACCTGATCAAACCTGGCCCATCTGACTGGTTCGCCACCTAGCACGCTGATCTCCAGAAGCAGGTCGGAGTGGTTGATCTGGGGCTATAGGACCACGTTCCTTGTCGACTCGTGTATCTGGAGCACATGCAAACTCTACCAAGTGATCAGAGTTTTTAAGAGACCATGTTCGTTACATTTTTCTTGCATTTTCTCCATCTGAATGTGGCGCTATAGTACTTACGGATGTCAGAGATAATAAAATCTTAATCTTTTGGCATGCATTCCGCTAACCTAAACGACAGTATCATTTTAGAGTTCATCAAGACGGCTCCAAGTTTTGGTATTCATATTCTGTAGCTAATTCCATAGCCTTACTGCAACGAGCATTCTGTAGCAATGTGATAAACGTTTGTTGTGTATCACGTGGCCATCGTTCTAGCACTATTTTGCTTAAGTCTCTCATGCTCACGCAGTGAGAAATGTTGTACGGTTACCGCCATAAACAGTTGCTACTGAATACGGTTGTAAATTAAAGTATGGAGACTCTCTACTCTTATTCTACCACAGAGTTAATTTTTAGTTAATCTTTCGTGAGTTAGAAGCTTTCTTTCTTCTTTCAACGATCTGAATGGCAATTTAGATTCAAATATTTCTGTCGCAGAGATTCGTGAGAGTTTCCATATGCAACATTGTAACATTTCACCATTTACCACATTCCTGTGTCGAAAACAACGTAGCACCATCAGTGTTGCCACCATTTATACACTTATGGGGAATCGAACGAGTGATACCTTTTGTTTTAGAGAGACAGCAATTTCCCACAGCGAATGGATGGTTTGTTGTGTGTCAGCTGAATACTAGCGAGGCTGTGGCCCTAATAGTTGGAGGCGATCAGTTTTCATGTATTTCATTATGGACTGATCGTGGATGCCCGGACTATGGGAAACTCCACCTCTGAAATCTTGCGAAATTGGCATTTTCAGCCGCGCGGAGTGGCCCCGTGGTTTCAGGCCCCATGTCCCGGATTGCGCGGCCTGTCCCGCCGGAGGTTTGAGTCCTCCCTCGGAATTTGGTGTGTGTGTGTTGTTCTTAGCGTCAGTTTAAGTAGTGTGTAAGTGTAGGGACCGATGACAGCAGCAGTTTGGTCCCTTAGGGATCCACACACATTTGGGATTTTCATCTCACACAACATCAAGAGTATATCGTGAAGCCGCGCTTGTGAAAGCCTAGCTAAACTCAAAAATTTCTTTCTTTCCAACGACTGAAGCAGGACAAGCGTTATATTTTCTTGGTAATTATAACAGCCATTTGGTGTTCACTTGCTGACATCTCAGCTGCTGAGGTGAAAAGTAGCTACTCTATAACTCCAAGAGGAACGGGAATAACATGGACTTTAACATGAATAACATTTCACATTCAAGAATTTAAAAAGGCTCCTCCAGGTAAAACTATATCCATCCTGAATCAAAATCTATTCAGTTTCGCAAAGCGCTATATTTACTCCTAAACACTTAATAATGCCTGCTCTTCTTGGAACTCCTGTAACTTTTCCCTATTACACAAAAATTTATTGAAAATTATTGGAAGATGTGTTGAGTAGAAGTTTATTCGTGAAAAAAGAGAATTGTTTATAATGACAATATCCGCTTCCCACACGATATACACTGGAAATGGAAATGATCGTATGACACTGTTGGGCGGGAGGCGCCATTGGGGGGAGTTCGGGCGCCATATTGCAAGACATTTTTTAGGTGACGCCACATCGGCGACTTGCGAGTCAATGATGATGAAAATGATGATGAGGGACACACAACACCCAATCCCCTGCCGGGAATCGAACCAGATAAGCCAAAACTTGGCGACCACTGCCCACCACGACGTTGAATGGCACCTGGTGGCGTTGCGGTAACGAAAGTATGTAATCGTAGTAGGCACGGACACGGGATCACGCTAGCCAGGACATGGGCTGCACATTGGAAAAGGCACTGAGATAAATTGACATTGACAAATGACCGATTCTTATTAAGGAGACTCTTTGAACGAATGTCTCGAAAACGGTTAAAATGGTCGAATGTTCACATGCTACTGTCGTGAGCATCTACGGAAAGCGATAGAAGGACAGTGAACCCTACCGCTAGGTGCTAAATGGTTGGACGTCCACGACTTTTTCACAGAACGTTGGGTTCGGAGGGTTGCCTGCTCTGTAAAATAGGATAGATGGTGACCTGTGGGATCTCTGCAGAAGAGCACAACGCTGGTGCACGCACAAGTGTTTCAGAGCACACCGTTCATCGTACACTGTTGAACATGGAGCTCCGCAGCAGACCACCCCTTGCGTGTTCACGTGTTGATCCAACGACACCGTTAATTGCGACTGCAGTAGGCAAGGTATCATCAGGATTCGACCGTTGACCAGCGGAAACGTGTCGGCTCTTCGGTCAGTGGTCGTCTCCATAAACGCGGTCATTGAGGTCAATGGCGGCACGTACAGCGCAACAGGGGCGCAGGCTGTTATGGGAGACATTCTTCTGAGCTTGCATGGGACATGCCGTAGTAATCGAAGACACGTTCACAGCTACGGACCACCTGCATCCCTTCGTGCTTGATGGCTTCCCGAAGGCAATGTATTCTTTCAGCAGTGTAACTGTCCGTGTCTCGCAGCCAGAACCGCGCTACAGTTGTTTGGGGAGCACTGATCATTTATGTATAAAAAATTGTAGCCTCCATATGACCCACAAGGCCACGCGACAACGAGCAATGCGTTTATTGAAATTCTCGATAACGCGTTCACAAACATCTGGTGGGATGCCATTACTAACAATTTCAGTTTGAACCTTCAGTTAGCGTACGGTTTGTGGTTTGTTCACTTATACCCGAAATTCTGCAATTCTACCTATTCATGTACCCACTGAGGCATAAGTGCGCCTCATCTGAGAATATTATTCTTTTTATGAAGTTCTCATTCTCCACTTGTCAAGCCAAGATCCGCTGAGCAAATCGATGTCTGTTTCCGTGATCTACAGGCTTCAGCTCTGGTATAAGTTTTGTACGCATCCATTTTCAGATCTTTTGAAAGAATTTCATGTAGTGAACTTCGGGGAAAATTCAGTTGTTGAGCTCGTCGGAGAACCGATTTTCTGGGGCTTACGGTCATGTTGTCAATCACGACAGCAATGTTTTCTTTTCTTATATTCGAACAGAACGCAGTCGTCTTGCTTTCATAACGTTTGAAACCGAACCCCTGGTCTCAAACTTCTGTATCAACTTCCGAACTGATGATTTGGTTGGAGCAGCGTTACTTCCGAGTGTTACCCGTAATTCACGTACGGTGGCCGTGGGTCCTTCACTGTTTTTGTAATAACTTTTTTCATTGGATACGTTGCTCAGGTGTCATCTGCTCCATGACGAAAATAAACATCGAACAACAATGTTCATCATGTTAAGGCTATCGGGCTACTACTGGGAAGGATCCCCGATAACAAACATGAAAAAAAACCACGGCTGCCAACTATCATGTAACAAAATGGCGCAAAATTCAAATTCGTCCCTACTCCCCGCACACCTGTTATTATTTTTTTTATGGGCTAACTAAAGACCCGTAAATATAACTATTTACCTCTGTTTCTCGACGTCCTTCACCTAACCTCTTTCACTTTCTCTGCTTACCTCTCATCTGAGCACTTCATTCCAGTTTTTTTCTGTTTTTTTTCTGTTCCTGAAGACCATTGAACTTTTTGACTATGAATTTATCCGTGTTGTGTAAAGGTCTCCTGTTAGTGGGAAGGCTATAGTGACTCTGGAGCAGGATGGACGTAAATACAGCACTGAAGTATTCAATGCCACTGACATCACAATATGACATAGCCACTACTTGAAGGCAAAAAGTGCAAGCGCTAAAGGGGGTTATCTCCATACCACAGTTAATGTCGTGATCAACGACCTTGAATGCATGGCGTACGCAAGATGTCTGGACTTTTAAAAATTCAAGAATGTTTGTAGGCAGCATATTTGAAAATTGAATATGGCAAATTTAAAAACCCAAGATGGCGTATGTTGATAAACTTAATAAATGCAAAGTGGCACCAGCGGGAAATACTTTTTTCAGCCAGTCGCAGTGCAAAATTATATTGGTAAGATTGTCTTGATCGTAATCTCACACACTGTTACACGGTAAAATATCGTTCTGAACCTAGGAACATCTGTTATTTTCAAATTTAAAACAGTTGCAATCGAGAAACTCGTCTGGGTAATGAATTTAACAGTGTATGTATTACATTATTATCCTAACACACACTAATAATAACTAAATGAAATCATATTAAGAGGAGGCCGGCCGTGGTGGCCTAGCGGTTCTAGGCGTTACAGTCTGGAACCGCTCGACCGCTACGGTCGCAGGTTCGAATCCTGCCTCGGGCATGGACGTGTTTGATGTCCTTAGGTTAGTTAGGTTTAAGTAGTTCTAAGTTCTAGGGGGACTGATGACCTTAGAAGTTAACCATTTGAACCATATTAAGAGGAAATAGAAGCTATCGGCAGCTGACAGTAATTTTCATTTTCATGACAGGGGATATTACTAAGATGTTAAAGAAACTCAATTCATTCACAAACATCACAGGGCCCACTGTAGAAGACCTTTAGTTTCAAGGTATAAGCTGTTATATGACTGACTAAGTATGGCCTAATCGTCCACATGTTTCATTTTTCTCCCTGTCTTCATACTCCACTAATGTTTATGACAAAGTACTGTACTGTTTCATCGTTAATAGATTTCATGTCTCTCTGTTTATATCAAAATGCTGTACTGTCCCATCATCAGTATATTTCATGTTTCAAAAAATGGTTCAAATGGCTCTGAGCACTATGGGACTTAACTACTGTGGTCATCAGTCCCCTAGAACTTAGAACAACGTAAACCTAACTAACCTAAGGACATCACACACATCCATGCCCGATGCAGGATTCGAACCTGCGACCGTAGCGGTCACGCGGTTCCAGACTGTAGCGCCTATAACCGCACGGCCACTCCGGCCGGCTATTTCATGTTTCTCTGCACAAATATTATACTGTCCTATCAGTAAATTTCATCTCTGTCTTTCTAACATACTACAGAGGGAATGCGAAAGGTGAAACAACGCAAACAAAAAGTAACATAGATTCAAACTTTATTAAGAAGGCACTACGTTCCAGAGAAAGTTAGCTTCACGCTTGGTTGACTGTGCACATTTACATACTTTCTAGCTGTGACAAAGGATATTCAGAGCTTAAGTTGTACAATGTTCTTTGCACATTTAATATTTTTTTAAATTTTTCACACATTTCATGTCCATTACATTTTTTTCACACTACGAAGATGATATAGTATAGAGACTTTCCCAGTGTAACAAATCTTGAAAATCTCCAAGAGTTTGCTGCCGGATCGTAAACTTAGCGTGATTCAATATTTTGGCGATTCAACTGTCCGCCATCTTTAGGAGAACACTGCTGCTACTGGTGATGAATGCCACTGAAAACCGATGACAGGGCTGCAAATCGTCAACCTTATATAGGCCTTAGTCGAACACCGGCGACAACCACATATCACATCCAAAGACTGTTTTCTAAACGCTTGGCTGGTCGCACAAAACAACGTTGTGTTATGATGTTCTACTGAGAAGAAAACCATTTCTCTATCAATTAAATTGTCAGATGGCCTAATTTCTGTTGGCAGGGATAGGAAATAGAGCAAGTGAATAACTTCAGTTACTTGGGAAGTGTAATAGTGGATGATATGTATTGCTCAACATAAAATAGGAAAAGAATTGCAATGGCAAGTGCAGGATTCAAGAGGAAACAGAAATTACTTTGCGGATCACTAAACAAAGATCTGAGGAAAAGACTTGCCATATGTTAAATCTGGAGCGTTTCATTGTATGGTACGGAGACCTGGTCATTGAGGAAGGAAGATGAAAGAAGGCTGGAGGCACTAGAGATGTGGATATGTAGAAGAACGGAAACAGTGAAATGGGATACCGAGTGAGGAATGAAAAAGTATTAAGAAGAGTTGAAGAAGAAAGAAACATGCTAAAAGTCATCAGAAAGAGAAAACGGAACTAGACTGGACGTTGTTTGAGGAGGGACTGTTTATTGAAGGAAGGAATAGAAGGAATGGCGAAGGGAAAAAGGGGAAGAGGAAAAAGAAGTTATCAAATGCTGGACAATATCGAAGGGGATAAATATTCAGAAATGAAAAGACTGGCTACGGACAGACAAAAGTGGAGGAGGCTTAACCCACGAAAAGACCTGCCGTAAGGCAGAATACCACACTACTACTACTACTTATTCACACGGTTCCAAAATCCAGAAGTACTGGCAACTACCACATCTCGTCAAATTTCATTCTGTACCCCTCGTTTAAGCATTGCTCTGCTACTGTTGATTTTTATGGCTATTGTAGACTCGTATGATGGAGATGTTACTCGCACCTATTGTTCTACGGGCCTATCCTGAATTGTATGAATTGAACAGCCGATGTAAGCTTTCCCACACTGACACGTAATTTTGTGTATATCAGGTCTTCTTATTTCCAGATCATCTTTTCAGAGCCCTACTCTTGGAAGGTGGACGGAACACATTCTTAGCGTTAAAACTCCTAAAAACCTATACTATACGTGCACAGCATAAGAAATAAAGGCCACAAATCTATCTTCCTTTTCATGCACCTCGGGGGATGATCCAGACTCCATATCCAGACGAATCTGCTTCTCAGAGTATCCATTGTCCTTAAAAACAGCCATCAAATGCGCAAGTTCTTGGGTTAAATTGACCTCGTCGGAAACGTCACGTGACCTGTATCCCAAGGACGCCATTGCGTTGTTCGGTGGATGCCAACACTTAGCTTGCAGATGCTGATCGATGGTTGTCGGCTTTCGGTGAACACTATGTCCAATGGCACCGTTTTGTTTTCTGTAAACCATGACATCCGAAAATGGAAGTCTCTCATCAGTTCCAGACTCCATGGCAAATTTAATACTGGGACGAAGACAACTGAAGTGTCACAAAAATCTGTCGAGGACATCACGTCCTTGAGGCCAGACGAAAAACGTGTCTTCTATGTATCTCCAGAAGTACGTTGGTTGCAAAGCTGATGACAATATTCGGTGATGATATTCTATCCTCAGCGAATGTGAAGGGAAAGTACAGGATCTGAAGCGTGGAATGAACACTCTAATGAGGACAGAATATGGATTGAGACTAAATCGAAGAAATAAGAAAGAAATGAGGAGTAACAGCAATGAGAACAGCGAGAAGCTTAACATTACGAATGGTGATCACAAAGTAGACAAAGTTAAAGGGTTCTCATACTTAGGCAGCAAAATAACCTATGACGGACGGAGCAAGGACGACATTAAAAGCAGAATATCGCTAGCAAAAAGGACATTCCTGGCGAAGAGGAATCTGCTAGTATCAATAGCCTTAATTTGAGGAAGAAATTTCTTGCATAATGGACTGTGGGAAAACCGGAGAAAAAGAGAATCGAAGCGTTTGAGATGTGGTACTATACAAGAACGTTGCAAATTAGAGGGACTGGTAAGATAACGAATGAGGAGGTTCTCCGCAGAATTGGCGGTTGAAGAAACCTGTGGTAAACACTAACAAGAAGGATGGACAGGGTGATATGATATCTATGAAGAAATCAAGGAATAAGTTCCATGGTACTAGAGAAAGTCATAGAGGGTAAAAAATGTGCAGTAGACCGAGATTGGGATAGATCCAGCAAATAATTTAGGGTATAGGTTGCAACTGCTACTCTCAGATGAAAAGGTTGGCACAGAAGAGGAATTCGTTGCGGGCCGCGTCAGACCGGCCAGAAGAATGATGACTTATAAAAAGAAAACGGACAATTTAAGACAAAGTGCGTGAATTAGATTGCGATCACGTTGTGTCACTTTATTTGTAAAGGTCCGTCTTGATCACTCAAATTTTGCAATTCACTATTACCGGTATAAACTACTGCCGTCTTTAGAATTGTTAAAAAAGAAGTGGTGTAACCAACTAAGTTAAATTAGCTGAAGTAAATTCTATACAGAACAGGCCTGATGAAAAATAAGAAAAATAAAAAAAATAATTACATGATCAACAGCCATGCATACCTGCCATACATACCATAAAATATTCTGACGTCGGTATCAACGTCAGAATCTATATTTGCAGGTGTATGGTAAGTGCTGGTGATGGGCTGATGCACCTGGTATTTATGCAAATAACTGAGGCCAGCAGAGGACAGTATAGCATAGGACATGAGTAACAAATACAGTAAATTTAATAATAAAAATACAATATGCATAACCATTAATAAAAATTATTTCACGTGGCGAAATGAGCGTTAGAATTAGAATTAAAATCCACGTAAAAGGTATAAATAATTATAATGGGAAGCTCCTACCCTGGAAAAGTAAATAACTTACAATTGTGTAAAATCCAGAAGAAAAAGTTTAAGTTTAACATCACATCTATTAACTGGAACCTTCCAGCATGACAAAACAATTAAATAATAACCATATTTGTAAGGTAATTAACAAAACACTGACTATTAACCAAAAACTCGATAGTCTATAACACATCGGGAGTGGCATCTCAATGGCGTCATCTTGTGGCTTGTCTGCAGGAATTTCTTGTTTTCCTGTGTCTCAGTGTGCACAAGAAGTCCCAGTTTCCTCGCCAATGGTGGTCAGTACATACCAGGTGTCAGTCAGTAGCAACGGACACTTGGGCTAAAATCAGTGATGGTACTTGTTGCACACTGTATACTTTGCTATGTCTTTGCGACCGTACTGTATGAATAATTACGGTTAATACCAAGATGTATAGTTAGAAACTCGGCGTGTCAGCCCGAAATTGGTAACAACTACAACTCAATTTTGTATCAATGCAATTGAGGTATACGAAATAAAAAAATACAAAAATATCTAATTTCTCAGTGCTGAACAGTTGCAGGCCTATCACCCCGTGGCAGCTTTCCTGGAATAAACAAGAATATGGTACGGTATTGTAATCCCTGACACAGTACTCGCTAAAGCCTGTGCTGTGGTAAGTGAGCGGGATTCACCTTATGACAAAGGATTTTCGCATTGATATCGACCGCGTGTGCCTGAATGGTGGCAAATAGGACTTACATCCCCTCTGTAATAACAATGATGCCTCAAGTAAGTTCGAAGTGCAATCACACGTCAGGATGGATCAAAAGCAATCCAGAAGATGCTATCAATGTGACAATAATACGGTCGCCAGCCTAATTAGGCATTGACTGAGTTTCTTCCCTGCACAAGTTGGTATATATTCATGCAAAACAACAAGTTGTAACACTGAATAATATAGTAGAATTTTAGAACCAGAAAATCTATTGAACTGATAGTTTCACGTTCTGTACTGATATGGAAAATCATGAATACATAACACTACACTATAATGTTTACTACAAAAATTTATACTGTCTATTAATCTGATAAACATTCTCCATAGGTTACCCTAGAAATTGTACTTTCATGCCACACACAAAACGTCAGTTTTGATAAAGATAAAACACTGTTAAATTTAGACTTTCATATTGACTAACTTTTGCTGGTCAAACCAATTTAGAACACTTCAGAATGGAAATGAATGAAGGGGGGGACCCTGAAACTGTTATGATCGCTGTATTTAAAAAAAATGATTACTGAATTTATTATTGATTTAAGATTTACTCTTTTTATCTTATTTACTGCTCATTTAAATGCCTTTAAATCCTTCTCGAAATAATAAACTTCATTATTATATTAATACTAAAGTTATCTTTCGACTTCGTTAGACCTTCACTATTCATTTACTGGTTCATTAACGAAACATTTCTTTAAATACCATTCTAATATAGCTAGTTCTCTAAATAATTATTGTAAACACAATTTTTAATTTTCATTTCGGGACACTCGGATTGCACAACGTTTGGAATGGACCCTGTCTAGGTTAGTTGCGAGGATAATTAAATGACGGAAAAGTACTGGTATAATTTTGGTTATTATTGCACCAAACAAACACAGTTCACTCTCTGATCCATATGAATACAGTACTAAAAGTTTCAACCTGCTAGTATCGATGCGGCGGTTAGCGGGCGGCAAGATGGCGAGGCACAGAGCACACATACAACCACAGCTATGGCTCTTGATGTATCGGCACTTTAATTCTTCTTAGCGTCGCAATACTTTTCCATTTAGTGCCTATGGAATTTTGCCATGCTGTGTGGGCGTTGGAACGGCATACCCGAGGCTCAATGAAGCTATGTCTTCCATGAGAGCCTCCTCGCTCCAGAAGGTGTTGCTCAAACCAGTGCCAAACTGCAACTACTCCTGAGTCCGTTGTGTCGTGCAGAGCCCGCGCGCATTTTCCCGCGCTCGCCTGCCGTCCACCTTTTACCGCTCCCTCACAGACCGGGTATTCACCCGAGGTTTTGCATGCTACATATCCTAACACACTGCATACGTATGGACCAGACGCACAGTTACAATTTTAAACATCTTACAACAGTTTCAACATTTGTTACATTTCAATTCTATTACAATATTACTTGACATTTGACATAAACATTAATATTCACATTGACTCTTATTTACAGTTTTCTTAACATAATGGCACGAAACAAAAAGAAATGAAATCAGGACATCAATTACACAAGTTTATCGTAAAATCAGGTGAAAAGAATTGCTTATATGTACAATAGTACAGAGTCGTTGTTGTTACAGTACGTATGGCTGGAATACACCACTGTTAATCATGTAACTTTTTTTTAATGTATCAGCAAGCCTGTTACATATTTTTCTTCAGCTAACTGAACTTAGTTGGTTACACCACTGTTTTCTTTTTTTATTTGTAACGGATCTAAAGATGCTAGTAGCCGGAAACGGTAAAAAGAACTGTAAAATTTGTGTGTGTGTGTGTGTGTGTGTGTGTGTGTGTGTGTGTGTGTCTGTGTGGGTGTGATGTTGGATGAGGGGAACTCGTAGAGGGGCACCAAGGGAAATACTGTAAATAGGTTTGTATGGGTGTAGGTTGAAGGAGTTGTCAGGAGATGAAGAGGTCTACACAGGCTAGAGTAGCGTGGAGAGCTGATCAAACCAGTCTTAGGACTGAAGACAACAACATCTGTCTTATACATTGCATATTGAATTAGTTTTTAACTGAAAATGGTGTGTAGAAAACTTTTATTATTCAGAAGAGAGAGATGGAAATAGATTTAAAATTTGCGTGGATACTTGTTGGAAAATAGGAAGTTGGTCAAAATAATTTTTGATGCTGCATGTTGAACATTTATCTGATCTAGCGAGAGCTGCATTAACAGTGGAGGAAGCAAATCAATTTTTACGTAAGGTTGAGCTTGAAGCAATCTACATACGAATTTATGTTATCTTTGTCCATTAATTGAGGAGAAACATAGTGTTGTATATTTTTCTTGCAGTCATTTTGGTGCAAGGAAGTGGAAATGATACAATCCAATTGCACCCTATCTACTGTATGCACGTTATGCTATATGAATCTCATTTGTGTCATGACTCTGGGTTTCTTTGACAAAACTGATTTCAGGGACAAGGTGCTTTCGTAGCTTCTGTCATGGAGGACAGCTTCCCATGGCTATCGTAGCCCAGAGTTGGGCGTGCGCAAACGTACGAGGCATTATACAGGTAATATGGAGAAAACTTCGAAATTCGGAAGTACAGGAAAAATTTAATCTTTCGCATCTTCTAATAAACAATTTCAGATAAGCACCTTCCATTACGAACATTAACGCCCTGTTGTTAGATTACAGCATAGGCGTAACAAACATCGGACGTAGAGAACTTTGGGTAGGGAGTTTGTGTCAGCGTCCGATTGTGGAAAGAGCGACACGACGTAGAGAGAGAGAACTGTTGTGTACCCGCTTTTTGTGAATAATATTGGAAGGTACGGGGCTCCGAGCGGAAATAAGCATAGACAGTTCGAACGATGAAGTGAAGGTACGATGAGATACAACCCCGTCCCGCTGTGTTTTCTGTTCTTGTGTCAGCGTTTCGATGCATCGCTTTAGAACTGCTTCCAGCTGATCACGGTCGCAGCGACGAGATTTGTTAAGTCGCTTTTTGGAACAGTGTATTTCATTAATTAAGACACCAGAAACCACATCGAACCTACAGCCTCCGACTAAAGTAAGGTGATGTATTAATACGGAATTTTCCTACAGTTTTACGACTCATTAGTCTATTAGCTAGCCTAAATCACGGTTTATAGGTATAATAAAAAGGATTCTGAGGAATATGGAAGTCAAAGACTGGCATTATATGAACGTTCAAAACAATTTAATGAGTTAATGTTGTGAAATACTGTAGTATAGATTTCCTACTGCAACTTACGTCTTAATCCAAGACATAAGGCTTCCTATATCCAAGGAGTTATTCTGCGATGACCTAGAACGAAACAGTCACTGAGCGTTATTTCAACATTCTGCATTCGTGATAACACCTTCAGTGCCATCTGTATTTTGTTCACAGCAGACGTGGAATGAGCTCCAACTTTTAGCTCGTACCACGACCTAATTCAAGTCTCCATTTATCGTTATAAGACTGATAAAAGATGTAATTATTGTAACGCATTTACAAATTCTGCAAATTTTCCGTCTAAAAGTGAAGTTCTTCTAAAAAAGTTGGCGTATCTCATTAATGGAGATATAGTGGAAAAATATATCATACAAATTTACTCAGCACCCAAAAAATATAGCTGAACAACGGGGATTTATCATTATCGACGCGCGCAATCTACAATACAGATTGTGATGTATTTGCAGTACGAAAAAGTAAATGCAGTTCATGTACTGGATATTATTTATTCTTCAAAGAAGAAACTATTAGCTGAGTCTCTTATGACTTGATGAGAGTTGATGTGGATTTGGGTAAAGTCTTCAGATTTTCTAATCTGATTCGAAAAGGCCGGAATACTGAGTGAATGCCGTTTAATGGTGTCATGCATACGTATTAGTGGCCAGCAGTAGTTGCACATTTTTACATCCCATATACTAGGATCAACGACTAATTTGGGTTTCAAATTTCCTCTTGAGGTGACAGTTTTCTTCTGATTCTTATTGCAGTTGCTCATTCGTATTCAGTTAAGCACTTTCCATGATTGTAGTAGTTCCATCTAGTTACCATTATGTACTGCTAAGCCCTGAGTGACTCTTTCGCTTCTCACAGCATCCTTTCTTTGTAAACATATTTTTGATGTCATCGTATTTAACTAAATGTGTCAGTACCAGCTCACCGGTTCACTGTCTATCTTGCGAAATACTTGAAGTATTCAGAATCGCTCAAAAAATGGCTCTCTGTCGCTCATTATGGATTAATCCCTTCTGAACCACACAACGTCAAGTGCGTGCACTGCAACTCAGATTGCTGGAAAACTTTTAATGATCTGTGAATTCTGCTGCGTTCGCTTCGCTTCCGTAGCGTTGTTTCAAGACATCGAAAGTTAGTTTCCGATACATTGTACTTCTACTCTCCTCTAACGCTAGACGGAAGCCTGAAGTCCTAAATTCATGATGGCTCGTCCGCAGGATTACGGTGATGTTTTAGGAACTTTTCCCAATTTATGTCGCAAATGGGTTATTAGCTTTGAATTGGGGCAGCTGGCGGGGAACTGGGAATGGTAATGTGCTGGAATTTTAGAAATTGACATTTTCGCGAGAAAAGACATTTATTTGAAAACATCGGTTAAAACTAATTACCATAAAAATGCAGATATTACAGTCAGTTCACCTTATACTAGAATACGCTTGCTTAAGGCAGAAGAACGAATGACTCTAACAGCTCACGGGAATTTACTAAATAAATCGAAAGATCGAGAATGCTTGTTAGTGAGTGATAATAACTTAGCCAAAAGATTTCTCTGTTAAATTAGTCATTAAGCAAATGAGCAACAGTTTAAAACTAATAAGATATTAATAACATTATTACAGGAGGCACATAAAGCTGAAATTTAATTATTTGTAGTCTTTAATCTACATCTGACAAATAATACTGAAACAGAGAGCAAAATTACCTTAAACATATTAATAAGATGCGGCATTCTAGAAAGTTTAAGAAACGGCCCGGATCAATCAATGAGCGATGATAAACAATGGCTATAAGAGTAAGTAGTGCAATTCAACTCATAAGTCGTCTCGGGTCCGTGGGCTGTCGTAATTTAATTTATTATTTACTATAGAAACTGATTGGTAATGGTGATTGTTGCCGACTTACGTGGTGGGCCTTAATCAAAATGATATTTCATTCCATTTTGATTTACAATTAAATGCTTTTGTGAAGTTATCTTTTTTAACAATAATAATCTTCAGTGGAAATATTTTGTTACGTTAATGAACGTTAGACTCGCTGAATCTTAAAACATGATCATATAAGTTGATTTAACAACTGCGGCCCACACACGCGCGAGAGTACTTTTTCTTACCTCCGTTAACCATTGCCTCGTAGTCGGAGTCCTGGCTGTGGCTCTCGGCTATGGTAATGTACTGAAAATAAGAATCTTAAAGCTACGTATTTTCTGCAACGTTGGGTGTCTGTGGAGAAAAATGTATATTACGTTAATAGCGGGCGAGTTTATCACTTCGGCTAATTTTTATAAGTTAATATCGCCACGTAATGGCGTCGCTTGCTGCATCGGCCGCTGCGATTGTTGCACTGTAAATTACTCGAATACAGATTAATTCAAGGAAGGCGGACGTGAAATCGGGATTACCTCTTACAAATTAAAAGTGAACAATAACATTAAATCAATATATTATCTGCTTAATTAGTAAAAATATGCTTACATATGCCAGCACTCGCAAGATGTCCGTTTACACGCAACCAAGACAAGAGAAGAAGTGGAGACGACTAAAAAACTAACAAAAGAGCGTATCTTGTCGTCTCTTCAGATCATTTAGTTATATTTCTTTGCCCTCGAAACTTACACAGAAAAATTACTATAATACGGAGGAAAATGTATGTTCGCCTGAGCGGCTAGTGTCCACTTATTATTCAACTTTTAAATGTCTCTTCTTTAAAAATACTGTTTTTTAAGTCTTCTGTTATTATTTCACTGGGGACGCTATAGTCGGAATAAGAGAATGAGGACCTAGTTATTGCACGACATAGTGTGTTCAAAACACTGAGCTTCAAGTCCACAATACACAATTAAGAATATCTTTTCAGTAGTCATGAATGACCAAATTATACGAAAAATGTAAAAATACGCAGAAATTTGGCAAATAGAATTTACACTCCAAAATGATTTTTCAGTTTAAACATTATTTAAACAAATGAATAGCAAATTTTTAAGAAAGATACCAATAACATAGAACGCATAAGACTCGACTGTCTCATGCTTAATTACACCACTCCACCTCTCCATAACACGTAAATATGGCCAACACAAATCAGTTTCCTGGGCTCAAAATGGAAATAAAATAAAATAAACTATGGAACTTGGTCTTGCTCTCTTAATATACACATGTGGCAGACAAAAGAACATACATTAACATCTCAAAGGCAGCTGTTGCAGGCGCACATCGGCAAAAGAACCCAATAACACATCCCTTGAAAAAAGTTACGCTTAACTGCTACGGCATAATGTCAGCGCCGACGCGCCAGTAGGGAACGACAGAGAAGAGAAGGCTGTGAGAAGAGGCCAGCCAATCGCACGCTTACCTACCTCCCTCCATGACGACAACGCGAAAGCAGCGGCCCCTAGGTGAAGACGACATACGTGCCGCGCCCGACCGGTGGCAGCCCACTTCGATACCAGCTTCAACTTTAGCCACTTCCTTAGCCGATGCGTCGTAGCCTCTATCATTAGCAGTCTCTAAGTAGCACAGACTTGTGCCTGTCTATTCTGTAAAAGACTAATTATTTTGTTTGACGCCCTTTGCTTGCAGCAAATCTGTCTATGTTAAGTATATGTACTTGTCTTGTTGTAATGTTGTTGTTGTGGTCTTCAGTCCTGAGACTGGTTTGATGCAGCTCTCCATGCTACTCTATCCTGTGCAAGCTTCTTCATCTCCCAGTACCTACTGCAACCTACATCCTTCTGAATCTGCTTAACGTATTCACCTCTTGGTCTCCCTCTACGATTTTTACCCTCCACGCTGCCCTCCAATGCTAAATTTATGATCCCTTGATACCTCAGAACATGCCCTACCAACCGGTCCCTTCTTCTTGTCAAGTTGTGCCACACACTCCTCTTCTCCCCTATTCTATTCAATACCTCCTCATTAGTTACGTGATCTACCCATCTAATCTACAGCATTCTTCTGTAGCACCACATTTCGAAAGCTTCTATTCTCTTCCTGTCCAAACTATTTATCGTCCATGTTTTACTTCCATACATGGCTACACTCCATACAAATACTTTCAGAAACGACTTTCTGACGCTTAAATCTATACTCGATGTTAACAAATTCCTCTTCTTCAGAAACGCTTTCCTTGCCATTGCCAGTCTACATTTTACATTCTCTCTACTTCGACCATCATAAGTTATTTTGCTCCCCAAATAGCAAAACTCATTTACTACTTTAATCGTGTCATTTCCTAATCTAATTCCCACAGCATCACCCGACTTAATTCCACTACATTCCAGTATCCTTGTTTTGCTTTTGTTGATGTTCATCTTATGTCTTATTAATAACATTTTATTAATAAATTGTTATTAATAACATGTTATGTGCTTTTCCATGACTTTCATCTTCTTCTGTACGTATTTACAGGACGAAAACCTCATCATTCACAACGACACTGTCCATTCCGCTCAACTGATCTTCCAAGTCCTTTGCTGTCTTTGACAGAATTACAATGTCATTGGTGAACCTCAAAGTTTTTATTTCTTCTCCATGGATTTTAATACCTACTCAGAGTTTTTCTTTTGTTTTCTTTACATGGATAGTCAGGCAGCAGTTAGAGTTGACGATAAATTGAGTTCATGGTTCAGAGTAGTTTCGGGGGTAAGACAAGGCTGCAACCTGTCTCCACTGTTGTTCATATTATTTATGGATCATATGTTGAAAACAATAGACTGGCTGGGTGAGATTAAGATATGTGAACACAAAATAAGCAGTCTTGCATATGCGGATGACTTAGTTGTGATTGCAGATTCGATTGAAAGTTTGCAAAGTAATATTTCAGAGCGAGATCATAAATGTAAGGACTATGGTATGAAGATTAGCATCTCCAAAACGAAAGTAATGTCAGTGGGAAAGAAATATAAACCGGTTGAGTGCCAAATAGGAGGAACAAAGTTAGAACAGGTGGACGGTTTCAAGTACTTAGGATGCATATTCTCACAGGATGGCAACATAGTGAAAGAACTGGAAGCGAGGTGTAGCAAAGCAAATGCAGTGAGCGCCCAGCTACGATCTACTCTCTTCTGTAAGAAGAAAGTCAGCACCAAGACTAAGTTATCTGTGCACCGTTCAATCATTGGACCAACTTTGTTGTATGGGAGCGAAAGCTGGGTGGATTCAGGTTACCTTATCAACAAGGTAGAGGTTACGGATATGAAAGTAGCTAGGATGATTGCAGGTACTAGTAGATGGGAACAATGGCAGGAGGGTGTCCACAATGAGGAAATCAAAGAAAAACTGGGAATGAACTCTATAGATGTAGCAGTCAGGGCGAACAGGCTTAGATGGTGGGGTCATGTTACACACATGGGAGAAGCAAGGTTACCCAAGAGACTCTTGGGTTCAGCAGTAGAGGGTAGGAGGAGTCGGGGCAGACCAAGGAGAAGGTACCTGGATTCGGTTAAGAATGATTTTGAAGTAATAGGTTTAACATCAGAACAGGCACCAATGTTAGGACTGAATAGGGGATCATGGAGGAATTTTATAAGGGGGACTATGCTCCAGACTGGACGCTGAAAGGCATAATGTCTTAAATGATGATGATGATGATTTCCTTTACTGCTTGCTCAATATAGAGATTGAATAACATCGGGGAGAGGCTACAACCTTGTCTCACTCCCTTCCCAACCACTGCTTCCCTTTCATGCCCCTCGACTCTTATAACTGCCATCTGCTTTCTGTACAAATTGCAAATAGTTTTTCGCTCCCTGTATTTTACCCCTGCCATCTTCAGAATTTGAAAGAGAGTATTCCAGTCAACATTGTCAAAAGCTTTCTCTAAGTCCACAAATACTAGAAACGTAGGTTTGCCTTTTTTCCATTCGTCTGTAAAAATTCGCGTTAGTATTTTGCAGCTGTGACTTATTAAACTGATAGTTCGGTAATCTGTCAACTCCTGCTTTCTTTGGGATTGGAATTATTATATTCTTCTTGAAGTCTGAGGGTATAATAATTGTTGTAATAAAACTCATTAATACGAGTTGTTTGATTGTTTGTATAGCGAACCGAGTACGCAAGATTCCTAGACGCAACATGAATCCATGAGAGTAAGCATCCCACAGGACCAAGCAAAATGCTCACCATACAAATCTATATGCGTCGGTTCCTCCACTCTTTCCGAATACCCACGGACGAAACATCAAAGGCGAACCAAGCCGTGATGGAACTTGAGTGTCGTTTTTCTCACACAAGTGAGATTAGCAGTCCAGTACACGCTCACAAGACAGCGCATCGATGAAAAATGCATGTCATCCAACGGAATGAGCATTTGTCGTTGCTCAGGAACTTCCTTCTCCAGTTAGCGACAAGGTGGAACTGACCAAGAGGCAAAGCAGCTCGGTCGTAAGTCGCAGGGGACACCCGAGCTCACGACCTCTCGCGAAACGTCTGGAAGGAGGTTGCTTAGCGATCGCAACGGTGTAACCTCGAGCTATCGAAGAGGAATCGATAATGCGCGTGTTTCAAATTTAGTGCTGATTTTCTCCGTGCACGCGTACAAAATACGTCAGAGAGAGTTAATCCGATCGCAAATGTATGCCTGTAGCGACGTTTTGTGCTTAACTACCTGGAAGTGAGAAACACGGTAAATTTAATGGAGCGAAATGCATAAATAATTGTGGTGGGAGGGGATCGAGCAATTGTATTACTAGCAATAACTCTACACATGCTCACAGCTCACTGCAGTTTCAGTTATTAGGTACCATTGCAGATTAAATTTGACGACTCAATGCATACAAAATTACGTAGTTTGAAAAAGTATTGTGGGTGTTCTCTTGCTTTTCTGAATAAGTGACCTAACGCATCACAGCACAGAATACAAAATGTTATCAACATTCTCGATTCCAAATCATTATATAAGCTACATCATCATGTCAATGACAAATACTGACTCCCAATATACTACTTAAAAAGTAATCGGTGGTTGCACAAAGTTTTCATTAACTTAAGAGCGACGCGTTTCGCCCGGATAGAGCATCATCAGGTTATCTAAAGACATAATTTGGTAACGACATTACAACAAATCTGGCGTAGTCCTATCCTGGACTACTAGAAAAAGCAAAATCAGCTTCAAACACCAAAGGACTAAAATTACGTAGAGAAACGTAATGTAACTCACGTTAAAAAAATCGGAAATTTTATGCAGAAAAGCATACGTCAAAGAAGTAGCTTACAAAACGTACGAAAAGGCAATTCACACAGAAGAAAATATTAAAAATTAATTAAATGGAAGCACCGTGATTAAGCATGAGTAGAGAACGAAGGAGAAACGGGAAATAGCGTGTCACCTGATGGAGACGACGGCAGACATAGGAGCGCAGAACAGGACCTCGCGGTCAAACTGTTAAACACAACCGTACACTACACTGGCGCCAGAGGCCCGTCCGGATTCACATAATGCATACTTATTAACGATATGAGCTTTTGCAAAATATTGGGCTAGTAGTAATGACGTTTTAAAAGCATGTGAACCACATCAATAAATATCATTTATAAAGATGGCGCCAAAACGATTTGCGAGAAATCGTAGTTAATCATCAATATTTGTTTTCCGGCCTCGTAAGAATTTAAGTCAACAGAGCTTCAAGCTGACTGCCTTTAAACTTTATATACGATGCAAGACAGTTTCTTATTTTGATAAAGAGGAAAGTCGAATTTCCGTCTTCAGTCCGAGAAGCACCTCAAATCCATGTATTGCTATCGCAGTGTGTTCCTCATCTGTTACGTGGGAAAGAAATTGAAACGCATAGTTAACAGGACACGAGTCTGTATAGAAAACCAGAAGATCGTTAATCGTTTGTTTCCTATAAATCTATAAACGTTCATTTCGACTTCTCAGATTATACTGTTAACCACCAAGAACTTAGAATGTGATACTCTGTGTTAATTTTCATGGACGTGATAAGGTTGCTAATGAATGTAGCAACTCCAGTGAAAAACATTTCCAATTGACACAAAAGAGGAATGAATAACTATATATTTTTAAGTACGTTAGTCACACAGTTATGGTAGTTAGCAGAGCATTTTCGCGATTCGACCTCAATTATGTTTCGCGTTGTACATGTCTGATCGATCACGTTACCCGAATGCCCCTGATACAGGCCACCATGAAAATGACATGTTACCCCTAGCCTCTACGTGAAGGCTGGAAAGTTCCCACTTTAATTCACGCGGTAATGCCTTACGAAGAATTAGCATTTTATTTGTAAAACAGAGTTTAATATCCGCTTGCGAGAAACGGAACACTTTAGTATACTTACCAAGAACAATTTTATGGAGAATTGGATGGAAGACACGTCATGTGGAGCTTGGAGTAAATCACTACCTTCGCTATTTTGGAGACCGAGAGTGATTTTTAAGCTTAACGTACATCACTTGCAGTATTTAAAGTTTCCTTTCAAAATATTCTGGACGAGCACCACTATCTGATAGCAGTGTTTGCTGACGGGTCTAGGGATCATAACTTGCCTACGCTGTTATTTTTTCCTCGCAATGTATTCAGGATTCCCACAGTTCCTAGTGCAAAAATATGTTTCACCTTTAAGGTACCACAACAGATAAAGTATCACATTTCTTATATGCTTCGACTCGTCCAAGGAAGATAACAGATGAGGAAATTATCCATTATTCCGTTATGCTGCTAAAATTCAGGAGTGGCAAAAGCTTTCTACTCCGTACCAGGGCTCGTCAGAATGCAGGAAAACAAAGAGGATACGGAAACTTGTCGTGTACCCATTTCTGAAGGGTGTGCAGTCCATCCTTGTGGGGTATTATATAGCTGAAGAGCCAAAATGCCATTCGCCTGTCGAGCAGTGAGTTTCATGAAGCAAAGTAAAATTTGCTTCAGCTCCTAATTTCAACAGTTCGGCCGTGACATTCCAGAGACTGGACCCTGCTACTTCTTACTTCTTATGAATGACTGTTTAATGCAACAAGAGGCTGGGCTTTTTGTGGTGTCAGTGGCATATGCGTTTCAGTATGTGCTCCTTTAGTTGGGTCCATTCCATACACTACCTAGACGGTTGTTCATGTAGGGTGGGATCTGTTCTCCGTTTTAGCTGACGTTCAATAATTTTGTGAATTCCGTGGATTCGGTCCTACGATTTTTGCGCTGGACATTTTATTGTATGGCAGAGTGGCTTCTTCGTCCATCTCTAGGTTAATAACGCCAGCAACACCTATTTGGTGTATTATCTTTATCTCCTTTGAGCTTTCAGATTATTATCGTTGTTAATGTAAGTACTTTAGTATTCTGCTTGCGCTATTGCCCCAGCGTTGCAAGTTCAATATCACATACTCACGACCTTTACAAATATATTGTCACTCAGTATGTGAATCAGTTTACTTTCTGTCCAATAGGCAGTATTAAATTTGTAGACTAAAACAATGGATACTCTTGGGGACTAAATTTATTGGTACTTCATTAATGGCCAATAATAGAAAATGACAAATAATAAATAAACATTAATTTCAATCTTTGACTAACGATTACTTATCTGATGGTACCACGTTTGACTCTTCAACAAACGCATTGAGCTCGTGCTTGATTGGCTTGTGTAGGAAAGCAATCCACCTTATGTGCTAGAAAAATCAGAACTCCGAACATCAGGTGCGTGACACCCGAATAGTCGCGTGCTGCTGCTAGTGATTTTGCGGTAGCGAACAACTCGCTTCGTAACAGACATCACATTTATAATTGGCGTCATGCTGCTGGCTTTTGTGGAGTCAGAGTTCGCTTCATGCACCTTTATCGGTTTAATATCAGATGAATTTCATTATATTGTCTCATTTTAAAAAGTTTAATGACAATAGAATCCATAAATGTTAAAAAGTTTCCTGTAAGCGTCACCACGGATTTTAGTTCAGAAGAGAAACAAACTAATTTTCAAAGTTATAACAAATGGAACACCCGAGCATTTGATTAAACTGCGGAAAATTGTAACAGAACGTAACGGCTGAGCATCAGTCGAGGGCTGATAAAAAAGCAGAGGGGCAAACGCAAATATAAAGTGAAACTCAACATTTCAAGATAACGCAGACCAAGTACTCATAGCTCTCACCGTAAGACGATCACATTGTCATATCACCGCTTACTACCTCTGTCTAAACACAAGCTGGAAAGCGGCCAAATTGCAGATCTATCCTCGCGACGTACTTATACATCTACATCTGCGTAATCAGTGGATATCACCTTACGGTATGTGTCAAAGGGCTCCATGCCGTCTACCACTACGATTTCTCCTATTTTCCATTAGCGAATGACCCGCACGAAGAACCATACGACAGTGGATATGTCTCCTTGTGTATGGATTTTTTTTCTGGCTGTTTAACTACAGCCATTTTAGGATATACAAAGATGGGAAAAAAGTCTCAACACCAAAAAGTAATTAATATAAATCATATTTTCTCATTTTGCGAAGACAGAAGACGCGATCTGTTTCACTTACTTCAACAGCTAAGATCGCATAAATATTTCTTTATTTAACCCATCGGGTTTCGACAGACGTTGCTGTAATCTTCAGGTCATAAAATAACTTTATCTTATGAAACGTGTTCATTCCACGTTGGACTTCACGCAGAGTTGTCATGTGGATAAACATGAGCATATCTACAGTAAATATGTCTAACTTATATCAAATAGGTTTGCTACTGTATATTGGTTTCTTGTGACGTAACAAGCATCCGTGAGCGATAAATACACCGATGAGCCAACACATTATGATGACTGCTCACAGCGACTGTGGATGCCATGCACGTGATGCGGTAACAAAAGTACGTAAGCGGATCAGACACGGGCAGGGGCTCACCCTATCGAAGATATGGGCCGCAAATGGGAAACATCCATTGAGATAAGCGTCTTTGACAAAAGGTAGACGTTGAACGAGTGTATAGAAAACGGCGAAGTTGCTCGAATGTTTGTATGCTACTGTCGTGAGGATCTATGGAAAGAGGTAGAAGGAGGGTAAAACCATCGCGAAGCGCTGAACGGTTGGACGTCCACGACCCTTCACAGAACTTGGAGTCGAAGGCTTGTCCACTCTGTAGAGTAGGATAGATGGTGATATCTGGCGTGTCTGCCGAAAGAGCGCATTGCTGGTGCACGTACAAGTGTTTCGGAGCACGCCGTTCATAGCAAATTCTTGAACACGGAGCTCCGCAGCAGACCACCCCTACGTGTACACGTGTCGTCAGTTGCGATTGCAGTGTGCACGGGACCATCATTATTCGACCGTTACAACGGAAACATGTCAACTCTTCGGGCGAATCACATTTTTGCTACACTAAGTCGATGGTCGTCTCCACAAACACTGTGTGAACGATGGCCCGAGACGTGCAGCGCAAGATTGGCGCTGGCTGGTGGGAGCAGTGTTAAGCTGTGGGAGACATTCTCCTGCGCTCGCATGGAATCTGCGGTAGTAGTCGAAGACACGCTGACAGCTCCGGACAACCTGCATCCCTTCATGCTTGATAGCTTCCCTGAAGAGAATGTCATCTTTCAACAGTATTATTGTCCGTGTCTCGCAGCCAGAACCGTGCTACAGTGGCTTTGGGAAGCATTGTAGCGAACTCACGTTGATGTCTCGGCTACCAAATTCGCCTGATGTAAATCCTTTGGAACCCATCTGGGACCCTACCGGGCGCCATCACTGCGTAAACAATTGAGCGGTACGATTTTTACGCGAATTACGTAACCTGTACGTAGACATCTAATGCCACGTACCTCCACGAACCTACCAACAAGATGTCGGACCGCTGATGCGCAGGTTCAGTCACGTTATTTCGTTCCAAAGACGGACAAACAAGCTTTTAAACAGATGATCATAATGTTGTGGCTCGACATTGTATATGGACAATGTGACTTTCACAAGGGGCTTCATGTTTTTAAATATTTTTGTTATGGCAGATCTTTTATAATGTGCTGATTTTTGTCTACATGACAACTTGGCGTGAGGTCCAGCTTTGAATGAAGACGTTTCATAACCAAAAGATTTTTTAAGATCTGAAGACGACAGCAAAGTACAGGGCTATTACAAATGATTGAAGCGATTTCATAAATTCACTGTAGCTCCATTCATTGACATATGGTCACGACACACTGCAGATACGTAGAAAAACTCATAAAGTTTTGTTCGGCTGAAGCCGCACTTCAGGTTTCTGCCGTCAGAGCGCTCGAGAGCGCAGTGAGACAAAATGGCGACAGGAGCCGAGAAAGCGTATGTCGTGCTTGAAATGCACTCACATCAGTCAGTCATAACAGTGCAACGACACTTCAGGACGAAGTTCAACAAAGATCCACCAACTGCTAACTCCATTCGGCGATGGTATGCGCAGTTTAAAGCTTCTGGATGCCTCTGTAAGGGGAAATCAACGGGTCGGCCTGCAGTGAGCGAAGAAGCGGTTGAACGCGTGCGGGCAAGTTTAACGCATAGTGATGTGAAAGTTTCAGTGTTTAAACCTCCTCTTCCAAGAAACGTGCCATAACTGCGAGCTCGCATCAACGATGCTTTCGAACTCATTGATGGGGACATGCTGCGCCGAGTGTGGGAGGAACTTGATTATCGGCTTGCTGTCTGCCGAATCACTAAAGGGGCACATATCGAACATTTGTGAATGCCTAAAAAAACTTTTTGAGTTTTTGCATGTGTGTGAAAAGCATTTTGAAAATATCTCAAATAATAAAGTTATTGTAGAGCTGTGAAATCGCTTCAATCATTTGTAATGACCCTGTGTGTCGAAACCGGTTAGGTTAGATACAGAAATATTTATTCGAACTTGTTTGTTGAATATTTTCAGCAATTAATCAAGAGTGATGAAATTTCAGGAGTACATTTGTCTAGGTAACACATATAGGTGATTAACACTGCAATAAGACCAGCCGAGGTGGCCGAGCGGTTCTAGGTGCTACAGTCTGGAACCGCGCGACCGCTACGGTCGCAGGTTCGAATCCTGCTTCGGGCATGGATGTGTGTGATGTCCTTAGGTTAGTTGGGTTTAAGTAGCTCTAAGTTCTAGGGGACTGATGACCACAGCAGTTGAGTCCCATAGTGCTCAGAACCATTTGAACCATTTTTGAACACTGCAATATCACAGGTTATTGTAAGCGCGAGATAATTCATTGCAAATGTGAAATGCTGGTACGTTAATAACCTGTGTAGCCACCAAAATGTTGAATACAAGGATGCAAATGTGCATGCGTTGTGATGTAAAGGTACCGGATGTCAGATTGTGGAATGGGGTGCTATGCCTGCTGCTCTTGCTCGGTCAATTCAGAGATGGTTAATGCTGTTTATGGATGACGCTGGAGATGTCGGCCGAGGATGTCCCTTATGTACTTGATTGGAGTCAGTGCTGCTTGCCGAGCAGGCCAAGGAAACATTGTGGAGCGTGTTGGACTAAAACAGCAGTATGTGGGCGAGCGTTATCCTGTTGGAAAGCAGCCCCTGGAATGCGTCGATGAATGGTCGAATCCCCAGATTAACGCACAGATTTGCAGTCAGGGTGCCTGAGATAACTATGCTCCTTTTGTCATACGAAATCGCACTCCACGCCATAACTCCAGTTGTAGGTCCAATGCGTCTAGCACGCAGACAAGTTTTAGCAGGCACTCAACTGGCCTCTTTCTAGCCAACGTACGCCCATCACTCGCACCGAGGTAGAAAGAGCTTTCATCACTTTCATCAGAGATCATAACAGACCTCCAGCCTTCCCCCCCCCCCCCCCCCCCTCCCCGGTGAGTTCTCGCTTTACACCACTGAAGTCGTACATGGCTGTGATTTGCAGTCAGTGGAATGCATGCTACAGTGAGCCTGGTTCGGATCTGCTCTTGAAGTAATCGATTCGTAACAGTTTGTTACGTCACTTCTGTGACAACTGCTGCTCAAATTGGTGCTGCAGATGCAGTTAGTTGCGCTGAGCCATCCCAGAACGCGATAGTTTTTCTTCTCGATAGAGTAACATGGCCGTCCGGAGCCTGGTCTTCTTGGGACCATACATTCTCGTGATCACAGCTGCCAGCAACCATGTACAGCGGCTACATTCCTGCCAAGTCTTTCGGCAATTTCTCAGAAGAAACATTCAGCCTCTCGTATCACTATTACACGACCTCGTTCAAATTCAGCGAAGTGTTCATACTGTCGTCATTGTCGCTTTGAAGACATTCTTGATTAACATCAACTGATCGCGTCCAATCTCAAAAGTAACCGTTACGGCGCCCATTTAAGGCAAACCTGGTTTGTACCCTTTATGCAGCTGCCGTGAAATTTGAACAGACAACATTTTCAGATGTAGAAACACGCCTACCAACTACCGTTAATGCCGCACAACTCCTTCCTGGAGTTGCGATATTTCTGCCATCAGTGTGTTCAAAGCTCGAAAGATTCAAGAAAATAATCATCAAAAAAAATCAAGTGGCTGACGCTGCGATACGGAGTGATTTTAATGGAAATCTCCCCATACTGTAGTGTTTGCTATTGGATTTTGATGACCATTCCGCTGAATCTTTCGCGGTTATTAAAGTAACTCTTGACGAAGTGTGTTACTCCTCCAATTTTCCTATGTTCCTCTTATATGCCGCTTGTCTCCAAGAAAGGGATAAAAATCCAGCAAGCCAATTTCTGTCGCGATCGAGGAAAGTAAGATTGAAACTTCCTGGCAGATTAAAACTGTGTGTCGGACCGAGACTTGAACTCGGGACCTTTGTCTCTCGCAGGCAAGTGCTCTACCAACTAAGCTACCCAAGTACGACTCACGCCGCGTCCTCACAGCTATACTTCTGCCAGTACCCCCTCTCCTACCTTCCAAACTTCGTAGAAGCTCTCCAGAATTGAAGTTGTCAGGAGGGGTCGTGAGTCGTGCTTGGGTAGCTCAGTTCGTAGAGCACTTGCCCGTGAAAGGCAAAGGTCCCGAGTTCGAGTCTCGCTCCGGCACACAGTTTTATTCTGCCAGGAAGTTTCATATCAGCGGACACTCCGCTGCAGAGTGAAAATCTCATTCTGGAAACATTCCCCAGGCTGTGGCTAAGCCATGTTTCCGCAATATCCTTTCTTTCAGGAGTTCTGCAACGTTCGCAGGAGAGCTTCTGCAAATTTTGAAAGGTGGTAGACGAGGTACTGGAGGAAGTAAAGCTGTGAAGACGGGGCGTGAGTCGTGCGTGGGTAGCGTAATCGGTAGAGCACTTACCGGCGAAAGATAAAGGTCCCGAGTTCGGGTCTCAGTCCGACACTCAGTTTTAATCTGCCAGGAAGTTTCATATCAGTGCACACTCCGCTACAGAGTGAAATTCATTCTGGAAAGTAAGATTGGGTAGGCATTATGACAATAATTTCGAATATGAATGGGCTGAATACTTTTACTGGCATCGCTCGTACTATCTGTTCTTTATGCTTTTTGCCTGTCGCAGCCTGACGTCGATGAAGCCCACATGCAATTTGCCTCGGATAAATTGAACGTCATTTTACAACAACCCGGATGTGTCGATTTTCTGGTCGGATGAAAGTAATGGCATAGCTGCTAGTGGATCACAGTATAGTTCAAATCGTTATTCTGATTGATAACTCCTGTACATGAAAAACATGAAGTGACTTTATATTTGATGCAGTCCCCAGTTTGCTGTTTTTAAATGATAAAGTAACACTGAGCACCCGCTGTATGACACTCTACATCAACAAATGCAATTGCTGTTTTTGGTAAACGAAACTCGCATCAATTAGACGTAGCGATTTTTAATTATATCTCCGCTAAAATAACTTGCGATACGGGATTTTCGAGTCGAAAATCTCGCCTATGTAGTAATTGTAAAAGTGATGCCTGCGGAGAACACGCTACACGTCAGCTATATTACCATTATTAGAAAGCACCACCGTTAATATCTCTGGCTAAAAGCAGTTCTCTCTACATCTAGGACACTGCAAAGATGCGCTTCTCTTGCAGACTGCATTTACGGCTGCAGCTTTCAAAAGGTTGTCGCGAGTTTCATCTTCGTTTTTTTGCCAAAAGGACGGAAGTTCTCCTTTCGCAAGTTAAAAAGAGCTGCATTTGATACAGACGTTCTTTGTGGGCCACGCCGAGGTATTCACCTGGATGCCTTAATACCCACTTTCAGAGCGCTGGCCGAAATGAGTCACTTGCTCTTTGATACGCTGTGTTCGACGACGAGAGAAATTAGGCTGCAGCAGCTGAAGCGGTGGTCGTTGCGTCTGCCGACCCAGCGACAGGTTACTCCGCTAGCGGTTTCTTCCTTTGGGACTTCACGCTAGGAAGAATTTTATACTCCACATTAGGATCGTCATTTAGCTTGTGCGTTTTCCTTTTCCCAGGGGTGAAAAAGTAATCATGAGGACACCATCTAAAACGTCGCGTGGTTAATCCATACCTGAGTATATACATTTATGTAAGTACGTTCCACATTTCCTCATAAACCACGGGACCAGTTTCAACATAACTTGGTACACACATCACTTACTATCTGAAAAGATCCGCTGTGTGGTAAAACCCACCTACCTATCAAAGGGTTGGGTGAGAGGATGAAAAAACAGCGAAGCTGATGACGTGTGATTGTCCTTACTTTAGTCATCAAGTATTTGAGAATCAGAGCACTTTGTGACTTGAAACATACGTTACTCATAATTTCAAAACTTTAAGACACTTTTTCTTTATTGATGTAAGGAAAACTGTCATTTACTAAATTTTACCTCTTTGTGTAGTAAATCTGCCAGGTCAATCATGATGTTTTTGTTACGAGTGTCCACATATGCAGCTGAATGTTACTAGGAAAGCATATGATTGTACAGATACAGCGTCCTGTATTGAAATAAGACAAAAATTGTGAAATCATTTAGCACTTAGTTAGTTATTGCTTCTTTACAGCTAAATCAGCGACATATTTTTCAGACACTATCAATATAGGCCCCTGAATTTACCTAAAAATGTATACGATTGTACGACACACAGTTCAGGAGATGTGAGATCATAAAAACTAAGATTCATAAAAAACAGGAGACGTGCCACATAAAAACTAAGATTCATGAAAAACTGCCACATCAAGCATGACGTTTTAATTTAATATTTCTTTAGTACTAATTTTTTATGTAACACAAGTCTCAGAAAGTATCCACATATGCCGCTGAATGTCCTTACAAAAATAAATCTTTGTGTGACGCATATTTCAGGAAATATGATATCAGACATTAACATGCATGAAAAACTGTGGCATTATTTATGATGTTTTAAGTTATTAGTTATTTACAGCTAACGCGATTCACAAAACACTTCGTATTAGCATATACCGCTGAGCGTAACTAGAAAAATATACCATTGTACGATACATAGTTCAGCAGATATGACATCATAAAGACTGAGATGCATGAAAAACTGCCGCACCATTCATGATGTTTTAATTTATTACTTCTTTACTACTAACTTCACTTACAAAACATTTCGCAGACAGTACTCTCATATACCACCACATGTACCTGCAATTTTATATCATTATATGACACATAGTTCAGGAAACACAACGTCATAAACATCGCAGTGTGTGCAAATGAAACTACAGGTCGAAATTCGCAACAGATACAGATGAAATATGTGTATAAATACCTCCGAAATATGTTACATATGTGTGTAATATATTTCACATATGTAACGACTGGTAAAACTCTTCCTAAGCCCCTGGAAGAATTTCAACCAAATTTCGTACACATATCACATACTATCTGGAAAGGAATATTTTGGCGTAAGATCCAGTAGCCTACAAAATGTTGACAGGGGGCACGTTTGAATAGATTTTATTTGTGATAACATCGTGTTGTGCTTTTTGTAAGAAAGCCAAGTTTCGGGATTCGGCCGAGACGGTAAAGTCGCCTATCGAGACTGCCAGTTACCATTGTTTGCTTGACACGGTCACATCGTTAAAATACCTGGGCGTAACGTTTCAAAGTGATATTAAATGGAACGATAATGTGAGGAATGTTGCAGAGAGGGTGAATGGTCGACTTCGGTTAATTTGCAGAATTATGGGAAAGGGTGGACCCTTATAGCGCGACTGTTTTTTGGGAACTGCTCGAGTGCTTGGCATCCGCAAGTGGTCGGTTTAAACGAAGACACTGAAGCAAATCAGACGCGGGCTGCTAGGGGTGTCACCGGCAGGATCGAGCAACACACAGTTATTACGAAGATATTTCGGGAACTCAATTTGGGAATCCTTGGAGGGAAGGCGACTTTCTTTTCAAGGAATACTACTGAGAAAACTTAGAGATCCGATATTTGAAGCTAATACCGTTAACATACATTTCGCGTAAGGACCAAGAAGGTAAGATACGAGACATTAGGACTCATATGGAGGCCTAGAGACAACCGATTTTTCCCTCGCTCTGTTTGCGAGTGGAAAAGAAAGGGACATGAATAGTACTGATTCACGGTGCCCTACACTATGCACTATACCGTGGCTATATATATATAGATGTAGATATTGCTGTTAGGTTTGACAGGATCTCACAACTGTCACGCGAAAATGGAGTGATGGTTTCAGTATCTCAGCGGCCCCACGCGACTTGCACCCGAGAGGATAGCCAGCCATACTGCTCGCTCGGCCGTAATGATGATGCATCTACATTACGTAATTTTGCAAAAGACATGGGAAAAAGAGATCAAAGATTGCACATACATAACCGAAAGAACACTCACAGTCGTACTGAAACTGAGAACAGGCAACGCCACCACTATAAGAATATATGGTCCATAAGAAGGAAAAAAGAATTACTCTAGATGGCTCTGTAAGGAACTTCTGAAGACTCTGAGTAAATAAACTGCTACTGATCAGATTATTATGACTTTCGATTTCAGTGTCACAATAGTATACATCCCAGAAACGAATATTATTGTGGTGTCACCGCCAGACACCACACTTGCTAGGTGGTAGCCTTTTAAATCGGCCGCGGTCCGGTAGTATACGTCGGGCCCGCGTGTCACCACTGTCAGTGATCGCAGACCGAGCGCCACCACACGGCAGGTCTAGAGAGACTTACTAGCACTCGCCCCAGTTGTACAGCCGACTTTGCTTGCGACGCCACACTGACAAATACGCTCTCATTTGCCGAGACGATAGTTAGCATAGCCTTCAGCTAAGTCAATTGCTACTTCCTAGCAAGGCGCCATCACCAAGTTATATTGAGATGATAATACTGCATCAACAAGACCAATGTTCACCAATTGTGGATTAAAGTTAAGTATTCCAGCAGCTACGTACTTTTCTTTATAGCATTCATTACATATCTTGTTTCGGACCTCACGCCAGCCTGCGTGAGTTTAAGCGCGTGCCTTTCGGCTTCCTCTCATTGTGTCTAGGCTGTCTTGTCTAGACACAACAATTATAGTGTCGTTTGGAGAGCCGGTATCTAATGAAAATGGAAAAATACTAAGAAATTTTACCACTTACCATTATCTGCAAACAACAAACTCTCTTTTTAAGGAAAGAGATATATAAGTATACTCGGAGCAATAAAGGTCTTGTATCAATAACTGTCTACATTGCAGTGAACGATAAGCTAGCGGGTAAAGTAAGGGATATAAGAGTTTATAGAGGACAAGATAGAGGATCAGATCATTTTTAGTACTCTGCAGATCAGATATTTTTAGTAAATGGAAGAAAATGACAAAAAATAAGTAAGCAATAAGATCAAAGCGTTTATAAGGTATACTTGCTTGACGAGGACACCATCAAATATCTTTACCATAGTAGATTAAATGAACAGCTAGAAAATTTTGAAACTAGAGCTAATATAGACGAGAAACAGCAAACTCTAAAGAACATGATACATAGAGTAGCAGGAGAAATTCTCGGTAAGAAAATAAAAAAATAAGGAAAAGAAAGGGCCTAAACATTTGGACAATACTGACATTACGACTTATCTTAGAAGAAAGATTAAGAAAAGGCAAACTTACGTTTCTAGCATTTGTAGACTTAAAGAAAGCTTTTGACAATGTTAACTGGAATACTCTCTTTCAAATTACGAAGGTGGCAGGGGTAAAATACAGGGAGCGAAAGGCTATTTACAATTTGTACAGAAACCAGACGGCAGTTATAAGAGTCGAGGGGCATGAAAGGGAAGCAGTGGTTGGGAAAGGAGTGAGACAGGGTTGTAGCCTCTCCCCGATGTTATTCAATCTGTATATTGAGCAAGCAGTAAAGGAAACTAAAGAAAAATTCGGAGTAGGTATTAAAATTCATGGAGAAGAAGTAAAAACTTTGAGGTTCGCCGATGACATTGTAATTCTGTCAGAGACAGCAAAGGACTTGGAAGAGCAGTTGGACGGAATGGACAGTGTCTTGAAAGGAGGATATAAGATGAACATCAACAAAAACAAAACGAGGATAATGGAATGTAGTCAAATTAAGTCGGATGATGCTGAGGGAATTAGATTAGGAAATGAGACACTTAAAGCAGTAAAGGAGTTTTGCTATTTAGGGAGTAAAATAACTGATGATGGTCGAAGTAGAGAGGATATAAAATGTAGACTGGCAATGGCAAGGAAAGCGTTTCTCAAGAAGAGAAATTTGTTAACATCGAGTATAGATTTAAGTGTCAGGAAGTCTTTTCTGAAAGTATTTGTATGGAGTGTAGCCATGTATGGAAGTGAAACGTGGACGATAACTAGTTTGGACAAGAAGAGAATAGAAGCTTTCGAAATGTGGTGCTACAGAAGAATGCCGAGGATAAGGTGGGTAGATCACGTAACTAATGAGGAGGTATTGAATAGGATTGGGGAGAAGAGAAGTTTGTGGCACAACTTGACTAGAAGAAGGGATCGGTTGGTAGGACATGTTTTGAGGCATCAAGGGATCACAAATTTAGCATTGGAGGGCAGCGTGGAGGGTAAAAATCGTAGAGGGAGACCAAGAGATGAATACACTAAGCAGATTCAGAAGGATGTAGGTTGCAGTAGGTACTGGGAGATGAAGAAGCTTGCACAGGATAGAGTAGCATGGAGAGCTGCATCAAACCAGTCTCAGGACTGAAGACCACAACAACAACAACAAAACATTTGGAATGATGATAAAGAAAAACTGCTCAATAAAAACAGGATGCATATATAAAATGCTAATCAATGCTACAGATTAAAATATGCAAACCTGTAAGCAGAGACAATATATTGCTACATTTGTAGTAGGAAAACCACATCGAGATCACTGGGATAGATATATCTCTTATATCTAGAATGATGTTCATGGGAGAAAGCAAACGTCCTCTAAGGTTTAAAAAATTTATACGCAACAGGGAAAGGGAAGATACAAATAAACAATACTGAAGAACGACAGTGGGTAGATTATTACAAAGGATTATGGTCTGATGGTTTAAAAAATTTAAACGCAACAGTGAAAGGGAAGATACAAATAAACAATACTGAAGAACGACAGTGGGTAGATTATTACAAAGGATTATGGTATGATGATACTGCACAGTAAACTGAAACTGAAAAATAGATAACAATGGATTAGACGAAATAAAGTCTCACGAAATAACATGTGCCTTAACATCACTTAAGAACAGAAAAGCAACAAAAGAGATTGTATTAATGCTGAATTGCTAAAGTATGGAGGAATGATGCTACATCTCTTAAGCAAATGTTGGAAGAGCAAGAGTATCCCCAAATACTGGAATAATGCTAGAGTGATACCAGTTTTTAAAACGACAAACAAAAGCCTTTGCGGTAACTACAGAGGAATAAGTTTACTGGACTCATCACACAAGATACATCCTAAGAGTTTCAACACAAGACAGTTGAAAGGTAACGGAGGTAGTACGGCATGAGGAAGAAATGGATTTTAGAAAAGTATGCTCTGCGATAGAAGCAGTTTTTATTTTACAACAGATAATACGAAAAGGCAGAAAATGTAATAAAGAAGCACACATTCTTTCATAGATCTGTAAAACTAACTTTGGCTTTGTGAATAGACGGAAGCTTTGGAAGATAATGACGAATCTTGGATGTATCCAAAACATCTAGCAATTGCGATAAACAGTTTGTGTCAAAACTCGACCATCACTCTAGATATCAACGGAAAAATGACTAATGATGTACCGACCAACAAAGGAGTACGACAAGGCTGCTGTATCTCCCAAACTCTGTTTACCATTTACATACATGAAATAACTCATATATGGAAAGCAGAATTTCTAAAAGTATGTACCTAGATAGGAGGATTCTTTTAAATAAATTACTGCATGCTGACGACGCAGTGAGCCTAGAAGACAGAGAAGAGAACCTACAGAAGGAATTTACCTACTGAAACAAGTAAGAGTGGAATTTGACGCGGAAACCACAGCAGATAAAACTAAGACAGTTTCCTTCATGAGGAAAGAACACAGTGGAACCAGAATAGTGGTAGATCAGAAAACTTTAGACCAAGTAAACCGCTTCAGTTACCTGGATGTGAGGTGACATGTGGCTACAGTAAAGACATAGAAGTTAAGTTTCGTAAATTCAGGTAGGTATATGGAACAATCACAGAAACATTCGGAACAAAACTAGTAAAACACTTAAATTCTATAAAACACTTGCATTTCCCACACTACTCTATGGAATCGAGACCTGAGTGATTAGCAAAAAGTAAGAGAACCATACCTAGGAACAAGAAATGAAACTCCTGAGATGAGTTGGCTTGCACAGTAGAAGACAGACTAAGGAATCATGGTATTTGAGAAGAAATAAAAGTTTTTAGTCTAAATGATAGAATTCTAGATCATAGATGAAAATGAAACAAGCACCTAGAGGGAATGGAGAGACTCACAGGCTCCCTTAAACGCTAGATACAAGAAGCGCCATGAACGTAGAGATACAGGAAGACGCCGTCAGCGATAGGTACAGTAACCGGCAACTTCGCTTAATGCCTGAAGAGAATAAGAAGGAGAAGAAGAAGAAGAAACGGGACTGACAGTCCGACGATATTCATGCCAATTTGATGTTTGTGGCATGGTGCTTTCATGGAGTTGCAATTTTAAAGATCAGCTTGCAATTTGCAATCGTCGAACGTCTTTCAGGGAAGCAACAATATTTGCATGTACTGCAGGCAAGACTGTACCACTGGTGTTTGTTAGGGAAATGAAATGTCGTGGATAGGACCTCCCTTCGGGTAGTTCGGTGGTCTGGTGCAGCTATTTTGAGTTGACGCCACTTGGGCGACTTGAGCGTTGACAGGGATGACATGATGATGATCATGAAGACAACACAACACCCAGACCCTGAGCGCCGAAAATCTCCGACCAAGCTGGGAATTGAACCTAGGCCCCTTAGCAAAGCATTTCGTCGCGCTGACCACTCAGCTATCGAGGCGGACGTTTGTTGGGGAGGGGGGAGGGCAGGGGGTGATGCAATGACATCCACTGAAAACAGATCTCTGTCCCTGCTAAAACGTCGAGGCTATGTTTTATTGGATTACGTGGTTAGAGCGTGTAAGAATAATTTTGACAAAATATTATTAGTATTGCATAAGAGATCCCTGGATGTTACTTAAGAGGAACGTGGCACGTAAGATATGCATAACATAGTAACTTCGTTACAGCAACCACTCGCAATTATAAGAATGGAAGGATCTATTCTCGAATAGCATCATGCCCGATACCACGCTCAACATTAGTGACTGCTTATGAAACATGCGTTTCACGCATAAATATGTAGGCTGAACCAGAACTCCACGAGCAAAATGTGTATTGAGCAGCTCCTCATCGGCAGTGCTACCAGTTTATCACTGATCATGTGCAACTAACACCTCCGGCAAAACCAGCTGGAGACAAGAGTGGGCAGTAATGAATCCAGACCTGAGAGTGCAATAGGCATTACTGCTGCCAAAATCAAGTACCACGAGTAGTGCACAAAATTTGTTTCCAAGCAACACACACAGCGTATGCCGTCGACGTTTACATTTGTGTGCATATATTTCCAGTGTAATGCAGATGTGTAGATAAACTAGATAGAAATGCGAACGAAATGCTACTTCTCTGTAACAGGCCACCGAAGATCATCGCTCTATTATATCACAATGCATAGAAAGTTTTGCTGAAAAGCACCTGAATCTTTTCGTTAGAGCTCGAGTTTACTCTATGCGGTCGACTATGCAACTGACGAAGTGATATTATCGAATATGATAAAACCTGAAATGTGGCAACCAAACACCTCTAGCACGAAAATTATGGAAAATGAAATTTGCAAACAAATCGACAAGCTCACGCTTATTTTGATGAAGAACGCCATGTCTCAAGCGCACTGTCAATGAGTTTTCCAACTGAGACTAAATGAATAGGATAAGGTAACCTAAATATGTGACAAAACAAGAAGAATGGTCTGTGTTTTTGAAAGAGAAAGAGTAATTATTAGGAAAAAATTGTAAATATTAGAAAGTATATGTTGCTTCAAAAGAACGGCGTATTTAATGTGTAGTTTTTAATGTATGGTTACAATGTAGAGTACAACAAGTTAAAACCGTGTACTCTTTTTCAACTGAAATTCTTAAATATGGTATGGCTGGACAGAAATATGATGCACATGTGATAGTGCTACGTGCAGGGAAAACAGGAAGTTGATATCTTAACAATGAGACAGATAACACACAAAACTATGCACATGTATGTCTTGGATTTTTATGTAGCAGACATTTCTAGGATATTTATGGCATGAAACATACGTCAGAGTGAATAAAAGAAATCTATTTACTGATTTCTTATATTTTGCAATTATGCTTAATATAACGAAACTAATACAAAAATAAGACCTGCACGGAAGGGAAGCACTGTCTTTTCTTTTTTTCATGAACATCAATAACACCGTTAAACACTACGTAGATTCCTCATCTGGTATTTACACTACAGTATTAGCAAGAGAATCGGCAATTTCGCTATCACATCACTCATCTTAATACGAGAAAAGTCTTTTTCATTTAATGTAAAAACTATTTAGTCCCTGTCTACAAACTCTTAATAGCGCCATAATTTCTAGATAATTTAGCAGTACTTTTGTATGGAGGAGAAATATCTGTAGCTGTATGAATTCCTCTTATCTCTTCAGCATTTAGTGGAGATATAATTTACTCGACCTACATGTGCTTTTGTCATAGGCAAAGCTTTCCGGCTCTGTTGATTTTGGCTTACGCCCTTCTTTTTTAGGACTGTTACTGCTGGAAGTATGGACATGTTATGTGGTTGTCATGTGGCGGTTGCCACTGACGCATGCCGGCCGGAGTGGCTGAGCGGTTCTAGGCGCCTCAGACTGGAACCGCGCGACCGCTACAGTTACAGGCTCGAATCCTGCCTCGGGCATGGATGTGTGTGATGTCCTTAGGTTAGTTAGGTTTAACTAGTTCTAAGTTCTATGGGACTGATGACCTCAGAAGTTAAGTCCCATAGTGCTCAGAGCCATTTGAGTCACTGGACTGTGGGAAGGTGGCAACCCATGGTACACCACCTTGTGGCTGATGGCTGGGCCGTACGTGACAGCACCTCTCTTTTAGGAATCAACTGTATCATATTTTGGAATAGAGCGTATCTTAGTTAACAATTATAATGACTGCATAATAATTATTCCCACATAATAAACGTGACAATAACGAATAATTCATTACACACAGCAGAATTTTCAGTGTATTTAAAACAAATTTGATAGGTATATGGTCAATATTTGTATAAATGTGACAAACGTTCTAAAAACAGTAGCATAACTGACATTAGGAACATTTGTGACAGGTGTTATAACTAACTTCCCCAATGGTTTGCCTCTTATGATTTGAGTCTGCGATTAAAAAAAATAAAATAAAAACATACGTGTGTTGAGTTCATCTCTGTTAGGTGGGAAGAGAGGCGCAGTACTAAGGAACTAACTGGAATATTGCTTGTCAAAGTTTTTCTTCGATTGACGCACTCTAAATATGTTAGGACAAGAAAACAAGGATCGATCCCATTACGCTTCATGTTCAAGAGGAAATAATTACACTAAAAAAAGAAACAATCTCTTGTTTCTGCATCCATTAATTAGCATAACAATATACAGAAGGATAGGAAATAAAATTGAGAATCTATTACATGACGATCAGTTTGTTTTAGGAATGGTAAAGGTTCCAGCGAGACAGTTCTAACGTTGCACTAGATATAGGAACCTAAAATGTGGAAACGTCAAGATACGCTCATAGCATATATTGACATAGAAAATGCGTCAGACTGTGTATAATGTTGCAACATGTTAGATATTCTGAGAAAAATACGAGTAATGCGGCTGATATGCAATACGTACAAGAACCGAGAGCGAGTAATAAGATTGTAAGCCAAAAAGAAGGGCTGGAATTAAAAAGGGTGTAAGACAGAGATACAGTCTTTTGGCGCTATTGTTCGATCTATACTTCGAAGAAGCAATGGCGCAAATAAATGAAAGGTTTAAGAGTGGGATTAAAATTCATTGTGAAAGGATATCATGATACGTTGCGCCGATGACATTACTATCCTCATTGAATGTGAAGAATTACAGGATCTGATGAGTTGAAAGAACAGTCTGCTGGGTGAAGAATATGGATCGAGAGTGAACCGCGAAAAGACCAAAGTAATGAAGAGTAGCAAAAATGAGAATAATGAATCACTTAAGGTACAAAGTGGTGATCACGAAGTAGGCCAGGTTAAGGAGCACCGCTACCTTGGAAGCAAAATATCACACCATAGACGAAGCGTGGAGGACATAGAAATGAGTAGAACAGGCGAAAATGGCATTCCTGGTATGGGCCTTAATTTGCGAAAGAAATTTCTGAGAATGTGCATGTGAAGCACGACATTGAATGGCACTCAAGCATTGGCTCTGGGAAAACCGGACCAGGAAAAGAATCGAAGATTTTGAGATGTGGTTCTACAGAAAAATCGTGTAATATCATCCATGACGCTACAGGGAGCCGTAGAGAGCGAAAACCGTAGTGGGAGATAGAAATTGGGGTCCACCCACTCTGAGATGAAAAGGCTAGTGCAAGAGAGGAACTCGTGGTGGGCCACATCAAACCAGTCAGAAAACAGATGACTCCTAAGCAAAAATGTAGCTTAAACTAAAAATGTTCGCCCTGATTGACTGTTCTAGTCGGATAATGTAATTCGATAGCAAGCGTCAAAAAGAGGGAGGGTAGGTACAAACCCGTGAGACAGTTTCGAAGAGGGATCTCAATAGCTACTGCGCATAAGAAAACGGTTTTTGTCGTCTGTGAACAACGTGTCACTAATTGGTATTCACCCACGAAACCGGTTTTATAGTTTAAAGTAGTGTCGAATAAAATCAGCATAATTAAAATTGTTTATTTATCACAATAATACAAGTAGTACATAAATACACCGAAACATCCCTTATGACAGTCCAGCAGTAATCTGCTAAAATAGTAGGGCTCACATTCTGGCATACCTCTTCTCAAATGTGACAATATCTTGATGAAATTGCTCCCCATGTTCATCAGTTACTGCACCACAACCTTTGCGGAAAAAGTGAAGATGACTATGGAATAAATACATTGTGAATGACATGTCGCAACCAAGTTTTTCAGAAGATGACAACATGCTATCTACAATTTCCTTGTAATTTATTGTTTGTTTGTTACCTAAAATCGGTAAACAGACTGTCTTAAAACATTCCCAAGCATGCTTCCCATCACCTTGTGCGATTCCATCAAAATTATGGTCTCCACAAAGCTCTCAAATCTGTGGGCCTACGAAGATGCCCTCCTTCACTTTTTTATCGCTTAAGTAAGGGAATATTTGCCATAAGTACTTAAACGCGTCACCCTCTTTGTTCACTTACTTAACACTGTTTTTCATGAGACCCAACTTGATGTGCAAGAGCGGGAGCAGAATCGTTCTGGGGTCTACTACAGGTTCACTCTTAATGTTCTTTATACTTGGTTGAAGAGATTTTCTGGGGAGCCATTCATGTTTACTGTAATGAGATGCACGAGATTAGCTGTTCCATTCACAGAGAAAGCAACAATATTTAGTACACTCTAACTGCATGCCTAATAGCACTGCAACCATTTTAAAGTCACCACAAATCTGCCATTGAGAGTCATTATACTTGATGGCTTCTAGTAAAATTTTCATGTTTTGGTATAACTCTTTCATATGCACACTACGCACAACTGGAATAGAAGGAAGCTCATTATCAATATGTAAAAGCACTGCTTTTAAGCTCAACTTTCACGAATTAATAAAGAGTGTCCACTCGTCAGGGTTGTAATTAATCTGAGAGCCTTCATTACACCATTTATGTCTACACATGCACAAGGCTATCTTGCATGTTAAAAAGAGGAGTGAACTGTTGCTCTCTTCTGCAGCAGAATGGAACATTTACATTGCTTTCAAGGAAATTGCGCTGTTGCAATCTTGATGCTGAAATCTCAGCCTCAGCTTTAGAGAGCTCTAAATCTGTAATGAGGTCACTTAACTCATTTTGAGACAATTTTTGTGGATCATCATTTGATGATATATATTCAGAATCCCTATCAGAAGTAATCTCGGAACCTGTCAGTGGTTCAGGTATTGGAAGTCCTTCCGCATGTAGAAGTGGACGTATGGCAGATGGAATGTTAGGATAGATCACTGTCCACTTCTTCTTCTTAGATATTCCCTTCTTGATAGGAGGAAACATACAAAAGTAGCAGTCATTGACACGGTTAGTTGGCTCACGCCAGATCATGGGTACTGCAAAGGGCATTGAACGTCCTTTCCCATGCATCCAATTCCTGAGGTTGTTGGCACAAGCCGCTGTTGCAGATCACATGTGGAGCCTAGGTTTTATCCTGATCACCAGTTTTGCACCCAAAATAACAACTGTAAGCTTCTTTAATCAATGGAGTTATTTGCTGTTTTTGTAAAGCAAATGTCACTTCTCCACACACATAGCAAAATGTATCAGCACTGTTAACACAAACTGCATTTTTGTTCACTTTAATAGCAGTCAACTTGAACAACTGGTAGTTAATCTGGAAACAAACGTGCAAAAATTATTACATGCATTAATAAAGTCACTGAAGTTGAAGAAGAGGGAGACAAAAAGATCACTCAAATTGGTATAGAAATGTTTATATCCTAATACTGCACACAAGTAAGACCAGGGACAATAATATAATCGATTGTTACAAGTTATTATGACTCTGACAAACCATTAAAATGTTTCATTTTAAACTTAACATAAAAATCCATATATAATTATCCTACCGTAATAAAACAGTGTAAAATGAAAACTAGAGCTAATTTTGAATTGTTTTTGTTATGTTCGCGATCAGCACATTGGAACTGATAGGAATTGGCTATTTTCACCTGATTTACATTTTCATTGTTGCACAGTGTAATCTCCTTACGAGGCACGCATTGTGACATACAAACATCACTAAGAAACGTTGTGGCCATGTATGACTATTTTCGTTCCACATCTTTTGCTAGAAGAATATTGATGTTTTTGTTTAATTACTCTTGGGGATAATTTCTTTTTGTTTCACTCCAAACTTTGCTCAAGTTGGTACCGCGCATTTGGTTTACTGTTGGGTCTACTAAGAACATAGATGAGTTGCCTATATGTTTGTTGCACTGTGTCTCCTTGAACTTCGCACTGAGGTGACGGAAGTCATGGAATACCTCACAATGAGTCGAACGTCTTTCTCCTGGCGGATTGCAACACTCGTAAAGTCGTTGGGAGTCCCCTGCAGGAATTCTGAGCACTGCTGCCTCTATAGCCGTCCATAATCACGAAAATCTTGCCGTTGCAGGATTTTGTACACGAAGAGACCTCCACACTATGTCACATAGATGTTCAATCGGGTACGTATCGGGAGGTCTGGGTGGCCAGATCATCCGCTCTAATTGTCCAGTATGTATTTCAAACAAGCGCGAACTGTTGTGGGGCTGCGACATCGCACATTGTCATACATAGAAATTCCATCGTTATTTAGTAACATGACGTCCATGAGTGGCAGCATATGGTTTCCGAGAAGCCGAGTATGCAGAGAATCCATTCCTTGTGAAAGCAGCCCACACCGTTATGGAGCCAAAGCTTCAACAGTGACTTGTTGACAACTTGGACAGATCGCTTCGTGAGGTCTCCGCCACACTCGAACCCTACCATCAGCTATCGCCAACTGGAATTGGGGAGGCTCATCTGACCGCATCACGGTTTTCCAGTCGTCCAGCGTCCAATCGATATGGTAACGAGTCAGAGAGGCGTTGCAGACCATCTTTTGACGTTAGCGGACGCACACGCGTCTGTCGTCTGGTGCCATAGTTCATTAACGCCACATTTCGGAGCACTGTCCAAACGGATACGTTCGTCGTTCGTCCGATATGACTTCAGCGGTTATTTGACGCAGTGTTGCTTGTCTGTCCGCAATGACAACTCTATGCAAAGGCCGCTGCTCTCGTTCGTTAAGTGAAGGCAGTCGACCACTGCGTTGTTGGTGGTGAGAGGTAATGCTTGAAATTTGGTATTCTCGGCACACTCTTGCCACTGTTGGCACTAACAAATACAGGCCATCGGCGCTGCTCTCGGTCGTTAAGTGAAAGCTGTCAGCTACTGCTTTGCTGAATGGTAATGCCAGAAATTTGGTATTCTCAGCACATCCTCGACCTGTGGATCTAGGAATGCTGAATTCGCTAAGGAAATGGAGTGTCCCATGCGTCTATCTCCCACTACCAGTCCACCTTCAGTGTCTGTTAATTCCCGTTGTGAGGCCACATGCTGTGTAACAGATTGCGAAGTTTTCCGTTCTTCATAAGGAAAAGGCTAGGTGCCCTGTGAACTCCGTCCACGACTGTACTTTTGCATACTAAACCTGTTGAGCATTAGTTCCCTCTCCCAATTATCGAATGTTTCCCGTGCATAAAAGCTTTTGCTTATGGTGTAGTGCTGGTATCAGCACTATGCGAGTGGCGATCAAGAACACCTGCTGCCTAATTAAGCAGTTGGTCAGCAGCCCGTGTCAATAGGATGGCTGGCGGCACGTGTCCAATGCCCGTTCGATACTGCAGTATGCGGAGCCACAAGAGGTCGACATGACGTGTAACAGTACGTCAGGGCCGCTCATGAGGGAGACTCCGCAACGACTGGGGTTTAATGCTTCGTAGCATTAACAGGTTCGCACTTAAGACGGCATTTATTTTCATATAAGTTCAAAAGCTTCAATTTCTGCTTTACATCTATACTGGTATGGTAGGTCCCATGAAGGAGTGGTAAGGTGCAGGGCTGACATTAATTCAGACATCCTTTAAAAGAAGTTTACTAACCAACAATTCTTACTCAAGAGTTATTTAAAAGATATGTTGTCTTACAAGGGGAGGCCGCCAATTGTGAAATTCAGATTCGGTTCATACTCCGCATAATAAAAGCTCATGGCCAGAGGTGTAATGTGGCAAAGCACCAAGATGCACTTCTCAGCCGTTGTCGAGAAAATCGACAGTTAAAAGAAACCGTTGCGGTGAAATACTCTCTGTGGGTAATGATTTTATGCAGCGTCGTGCCGCAGCGGTAACCGCTCGGGTTTGTGATCCGAAGGTCGCCGGATCGAACATCGCCCCATGCAACCATTTTTTTTTTTTAGTGTTTGTTTTTTGTAATTCAAATGTGTATATATACACAAACACACACACACACACACACACACACACACATATATATATATATATATATATATATATATATATATATATATATATAATTCCCGGCAATCAGTTGCAACAATTATGCATATAATAAGCTGTTGAAAGTCGTTTGTCGTGGAAAAACTGGCGACTTCGAACATCATTATGTTTTCCGCAAACAAAGTTGTATTTCAAAACTGTTATTAATTGTCTTCGTAATGTTTACCACGTATAGTTAACGGAAGACGTAGAAACGATATTCCGAAACGAATACGTATAGCGTAAGTCAAACGTTCGAATTAGAATAGAGACCCCATGAACACAAATTTGCTGTGGCAGGTACGAAATATAAACTCCGATACTCGCTCGTTACGCTTGAAGGACAGATGTTGAATGGGCCGAAACGAGCCGCCGCATAACAGCGTAGTTGCCTGCTAACTTCGAAAGAAGGTAGATGCAGTCCCTAGCGCAACTTACAACATCGTCGAAAATCAGTGCGGACGTGAGAGCTTTGGTACACCCTGTTAAACAAACGGAAAAATGGAGGCAGTACAATTGGAGAGCGATCCGCCTTCACCAACATGCATAAGCAATTCATTAATACTTCATGTGTGTGTGTGTGTGTGTGTGTGTGTGTGTGTGTGTGTGTGTATGTGTTTGTGTATACATTTGAATTACAAAAAACTAATAATAAAAAAAAAGTTGCATGGCGCGAGATCCGATCCGGCGACCTTCGGATTACGAAGCCGAGCGCTTACCGCTGCGCCACGACGCTGTAGAATATTATTAATCGTAGAGAGTATTTCACAGTAAAGGTTTCTTTTAACTGTCGCTTTTCTCGACAACGGCTGAGAAGTGCATCTTGGTGCTTTGCCACATTACACCTCTGGCCATGAGCTTTTATTATGCGCAGTATGAATCGAATCTGAATTTCACAATTGGCGGCCTCCCCTTGTTAGTAAAAAATGGTTCAAATGGCTCTGAGCACTATGGGACGTAACTTCTGAGGTCATCAGTCCCCTAGAACGTAGAAGTACTTAAACCTAACTAATCTAAGAACATCACACACATCCATGGCCTAGGCAGGATTCGAACCTGCGACCGTAGCGGTCATGCGGTTCCAGACTGGAGTGCCGAGAACCGCTCCGCCACTCCGGCCGGCGCTGTCTTAATCACCTTTATTTTTTTCTTCTTCTAAAGGATAGTCATTATAAGGATTACACTTAATTGATAGTATTTACACTGATTGAAATGAAGGGTAAAATACCGGTGACACAGTAGTGTTAAATTTGAGCCTAAAGCTCAATTAACATCAGTTAAAGGTTTCAACTCATGCTTGATAACAAATTGTGATAAAAAACTTAAAATTCCCAATGCTATCTTAAAAAATGCAAGTAATAGCCCTGAAAGAAATTAGTAATAAACTGACAGCAATTCAAACCTAAAAATGATACTCAGATATATCTAATTTAGCAAAAGCACTTGAAATGAACAACAACAATTTATAGCGCGACGCCCTTATTACAAGTTTTGTACACAGCAGTTTTTCTCGGGCCACAATTTAAAATTGCTCATTTACCGTGTAGGAGTACCGAACAGTTTCAAAACGAGTTGAGGTGCAAAACCTCTTAAGATGAACGCCACATTAAGGGACGTGAACATTTCAATTAAAAGAGGTAATCACTTAACTCAAGAACAAATCTGCAGCGTTAGAATTCATCCTCTGCTACCTAAGTGGGTTAGTGGGTTTACAGAGCCGTATTCTCGCAGTCTTATATCACACGTTAGTCTTCTGCACGCTTCCTGGCGATACATTGCACACACCGTTAAATTGGCGTGATAAGACCTGAAAAATGAATCATTCATCATTGATCCCAAACATACATACAAAATAATAGCCCCCACCAGGTCAAACATAAACAAATGACCAGTTACCAAAAAGTAGAACTAATGGTGCCCCACACGGGCAGAAGCAATTATAATTTTGCAAGACGAACAATAAAAACACACAGATTGGGAAGTACTCAATAATAAAGTTACTCAGCATGATGTGGAGTCATCCAGTACTCGTACGTAGATGCAACAGTACGCAGCGAAAGTATAGCGACGGTGGTACAGGCCTCCATCCGTTGGTTTAACCTTCGATCTCCTTCGGGCAACACCACTGTTGTGCAACCGAAGCGCTCTCGCACGCAAAAGGGAAGGTACTTTCCAAATTACAGCTTTCCAGACAACAGCTCCCAACTACGACTAGGTCGCGCTATCATTCCAGGTGCTGCCAAGTCGTTTTCCAACTCATACAAGGGCTGCTCCCAGCACTCGGCTTCGTTTTCCACCTTCCTCTCGTGCAGCTACTTACTCAAGATCCCCGTCACTGCCCGTCACACGCCGCCTCGTGGACCACACTCGCACCACAAACCTCTCTGGCAGAAAGATTCTATACCATCAGCGACTCTACCAGAGAGGCACAAAGTCGAAAAAAAACAAATCTTTGCGGAAGGGTTCGACGCACTCCTCATTTACCTTAGATGTATCCTATACCAACTACGAGTGCTGCCCAGAAAGTAATGCACCGCATTTGTTCTCAACAATTCATTATTGAACATCACACACACCAAAAAATGGTGTTTTATCTACACACCCGATTTTCCCACGTACTTTTTTCCACGTAATCTCCATCCCGTTCTATGGCCTTCCTCCAGAGCGAAACAAGGGCGTGTATGCGCTGTCGGTACCAATCCTTGTCCAGGTGGCGGAGTCTCTGCCTCACTGTATGAATCACTTCTTCGTCGTCCTCAAAATGTCTTCCACGAGTTCGTCTGCCTTCGTGAATGACAACATCAGCTAGCTGCAACACGTCAGGTGTGACAGCCGTGGATGGTCTTCCCGACTGCTGCAAATCGTGGAGCTCCGGCGAAACACCTTCTGATAACCTCACGTTCCGAGCTCGGCGACTAATTCTACTTCTGTCCACAGCGGATGCTCCATAGACTTTCTACAAGCGTTTGTAAACATACACCACAGTTTCTTTCTCTGCAGTCAGAAATTCAATGGCGGCCCGTTCGTTGTAACATAATCACCCACAGATGCCATTTTGAAACTGTCCTGCAGCTACGCTATCTGTCGGAAGTTGCAGAAACTTGGCACGCTCACTCAGGAAACTTCAAATAATGCATACGCAATGTTTCGCATTCGTAGAATTGGTTTTGGCTGAAAAAAAATGCAGTGCATTACTTTCTGGGCAACCCTCGTATTTTGGAAGTTGCAACATTAAGTCAAACTGTCCCAAAAGGATACAAGGTTTGTGTGAAGTGTTGTACCATCTTAACATAAAAGTGAGATGACATACAAATTTGTCCAGTAGCATCCAATCCTCTGTCGCTTTTATACACCAAGCCCAGTTACTGAATAGCTGACGGATTAAGTGGACACTAAGTGGACACAGGTGCCATTTTTGGAGCACAACCTACGGCCAACTTAGACACAGAAGTGATGACACTTTCTTGCACGTAAAGTACAAGCTCTTACTGATTTGTTTGACTGATGGGGCTACTAAGTGCTATACCACCTACTGCACTCCACTAAGCCCTCGTGAGTTCTACTCGATTTCTAAACTGAAGGAAACACTTCACAGCATTCACTTCAGAACTGCTACAAATTCGTCGGGCAGTAGTCCGCGCCGCTCGAAACGTCAACACAACTGGCACTGCTAAGAGTGTCGTACGACTTCCACATCGCTGGCAACGGGTTACACACAATGATGGCGACTACTTTGAAGAGCAGTAAGACTTTGAAACACGTATCTATTTTGTAAGAGCTGTAAATAAATTGTTGCCACAATTAAAGTTCCAACCCGCGTAAAACGAAAATGGTTCTATGTTAGGAGTTATGAAGCAGATAGAAAGGTTACCTCATAAAAAGCAAAAAAGTTGTGTTTGGAGTGGTATTAGAGTAAGAAAATCCGCAAGCTAAACAATCGTCAAAGGCGTGCGAAGATTTAAGCTCATTTCATGATCACAAAATGATTCAAATGGCTCTGAGCGCTATGGGACTTAACTTCTGAGGTCATCAGTCCCCTAGAACTTAGAACTACTTAAACCTAACTAACCTAAGTACATCACACACATCCACGCCCGAGGCAGGATTCGAACCTGCGACTGTAGCGCCTAGAACCGCTCGGTCACTCCGGCCGGCTCATGATCACAATACAGAACATATTCGTTAGCTCAAAATAATTCCAGTTGAGCATGACGACAATGTGTAGAAACTCATACTCAGTCTGTTCCGAATTCCGTAAGGCAATGAGGAAAAGTTCTGCACGGAGCACATTGAGACCTCGTGGAAGTTATAGCCCCTTCAAAAGTTAAATCATTGTAACAGCCGTTCACCACCCATAATCAGCCGCCTACACGATAGAATAACACACATTACCACAGGCAGGTCTGCCTCCTTCCAGAACTCACGTGAAAGTGTCAGAATCGCTCCCCTGAGCGCACCATTCAAAAAGTGTCCCTCTCCACTTGACTTCAGCAATGTTCCGCCACTGTCTAACTCTTCACTGGTTGGAGGCCGTCACCAGCAAAAATGCATCGTTTCTATGTTCTACATGCATGATTTTGACTCTACTTGACCACTTTTCGCACTAGAATAATATATTACAACAATATTTTGGTAAAACAAACGATAGAAACTTTCGGTCTCTCTCAGGCCATTTGCAATAAATATAAACAAAGATTTGTTCTTGCACAAGTGCGCTCACGTCGAGTGCTAACAAAATGTCATTAAATGTTGCTTAAACAATTATTTATGTCTGCTACATAGAAGCTTGTTTTGGTACTATTTTCAATTGCATTGTTGGCTAACATGTGCGATTGCCAACTTCTTAAAATACCAAGGTATTTTAATATCGATTGTAACATTTATCCTAGAAATACAAACGTACTTTCATAATGCGCATTACCATCGCACACTATAGTGAGCAATAGCAATGCTATCACACAAACATTTTAATAAGTCTGAAGCCTTTCTAATTATTCACTATGCTTCGTTAACTACCACACTTATAAGCAAATTAACACGCCTAACGATATAAGGTGGTTCTGCACAGAATCGGCGAGAGGGAGAAGCTGCAGAAAATATTGAAAAGATGAAGGACAGGACGGTAGGACATGTGTCAAACTCCACGGCATCTGAGGAGCTATAGAGGGTAACAACTGTAGAGGAAGATAGAGATTGGAATATATCCGAAAAATAATTAAGAATGCTAAGTTCAAGGGCCCTCTGTGGTGAACGGGTGGTACAGAAGAGGTATTTGTAGCGGGCCACACCAGACCAGTCAGAAGGCTGATGACACTACGCATCCGTACTATGTGTCTCAAAGTTCAGCTAACTACACACTATCCCGGAGCCCAATATCGGTTTTAGGTTGCCTATACAATGCCTTACAGGAGCAACAAAAATTTGATGCTCAATACTTCGCGCAAGTATAAATCGAGTTTAAATATTTTAATGTTGTCATAACATACTCATCAAGACGTATAGTCTTATGTTAAAAGAGTGAAAGAATATGCAAAGTATTGCACTTAGAAACTGTGTATTTTCCTTAAGTTATCTTAACTGATGACGTGCTAGTACCCGAATTATGTTCATATGGAATTTGAGAATGAGAAAAAAATTTACACATGCCTTCAAAATCTTAAAGAAAGTTTTTCTCGCTGACACGCCCCACAAGACGATGAAAGGAAACAAGTTCACCGCTTTCTACTATTTCACTGTTCATGCAGTCAATCTTAGGCGTCAGACGAGATAGTTTAAGTTTTACTTCTTTAATACCGAGTCTACTGCAACACAATTTTTTTACAGATCTACATATGCCACTGCCTGTACCTGCATAGTTATATCACTGGATGACACATATTTCACGAAGTATGACCTCATTAACCTGTAGTTGGGTGAAAACGGACATTTAGGTTTAAGTAGCGTGCAGTAAAAGTTCAGTATCACATACCATGTTTTAATTTATTACTTCTCTACTACTAACTCTATTCACAACACACTTTTCAGACAATGTCTACATATAATACTGAATATACCAGCAAATTTATATCATTGTATGACACATATTTCAATAGATATAAGTTAATATAAATTTTCAAGGGTGACAGCTTAAAATGAGCGTAAATTTCCCCGAGTATGTTCATTTGGTATTTCATTATGATAGCGCATAGTGACTTATAACAAACTTTAAGCATAATTTCTGACCTTTTATTAACTTTATGTTGCTTTTATGTTGAGCGTCATGCATTTAATACGCTACCTACTTTCTAAAGGAAAGTTGTTTTATAGATGGGAGTTCCGATGTTTAAAGAATCGGCGGTTTGATTGTTTCTATTGTGCCTCTTGAAGTGCTTCCAAAAACGGGTTTATTCGAACACCATCGATATTATGTTGTTATTATTATTTTGATTGATTTCTGTTATACGAAATTTTAATATTTTATATTATTATATTATTATTATGTTATTATATTATATTATTACATTATATATTATTATATTATATTATATTATTATATTATTATTATATATATTTATTTAATAGTTTATGTAACGATGAACTCTTTAGTATAGTTTAGGCTTTTCACATGTGCTTTTAGTACTCGTTTATGGTGCGTTAAGAGAGCTCCCACTACTCAATTTAGTTATGCGCCCCAGGAGGTATGAATAACTGGTAGTGTAAGTAGGCAGTCTAGGTTTATATGTTGGTAACGCCACGTAGTGCTCCGTATGAAAATCGCTGACTGCGCTGTGTGCAGTCTGTGGCTGGTTGGACTCATTGTTGGAATATTCGCTAGTTTAGTGTTGTACAGTTGGATGTGAACAGCGCGTAGCGTTGGGCAGTTGGAGGTGAGCCGCCAGCAGTGGTGGGTGTGGGGAGAGATATGGCAGAATTTTGAGAGCGGACCATTTGGACGTGTGTCCATCAGAAAGAGTAAATTTGTAGTATTGGATATCATGAACTATATATATATATATATATATATATATATATATATATATATATATATATATATAATGACTTTTGAACACTATTAAGGTAAATACATTGTTTGTTCTCTATCAAAAGCTTTCATTTGCTTAGTATGCCTATCAGTAGTTAGTGCCTTCAGTAGTTAGAATCTTTTATTTAGCTGGCAGTATTGGCGCTCGCTGTATTGCAGTAGTTCGAGTAACGAAGATTTTTGTGAAGTAAGTGATTCATGAAAGGGATAGGTTATTGTTAGTCAGGGCCATTCTTTTGTACGGATTGCGTTGCCCTAAAAGTATTGTGTGTCAGTTTATTGATGATCAGAATAAGTAAAGAGAAAACTGTTTTAGTACGTTGAGTTTTGCTCAGCTGTTTGAAAATCAAATACCGTAAGAAGTTTACCAGCATGGCCGCACCTAGTGCATTTGACGTCCTCGCTGAGTGGGAAACTTCTCCATGCATGTAGCTCACGTCTAGTGTTGTATCGACTAAAGCTACTAGTCATACTTACTTATCTTACGGATAGTGGAAAGTAAATAAACAAATAAATCTCTCAAAGACGGTATTGTTTCCGAGGCTGCAATCAACATTTTGTGACTAGCCCTCGTACTAGTACAACGTAACAAAGTAATCGTTACCACCAACGATACATTGGTTACTATCTTGTCCACTAAATGCTAAAAGTGTTCTAATTCGAAAATGTAAATTAGAGATACCAATCCACTGTCCAATCAATCTGAAACGTCCCCCTAACTCTTTCAGTGCAGGTGGTCAACTGTCTCCGAGGAAAGAGCTGTTGTGTCCGCCCAATTTACGCACATCTCATAGTCAGACCTGGTAGCCTCACGCCGCTAGTCAGCGACGCTCATCGCCACAGTTGGATGTAAGAAGAACAGATTACATTATGTAGTACATAGCCGTTTTACACTACTGGGCGTCTGCGTATTCATGCAAAGAGGTGTCGCTCTAATGGTTTACAAGCGAGGCAACCCTCAAAACGTTCTTCTGCATATATCTGTCCTTGCAAGGTGTAGACCAACCTACATTGTGCCAAGATATATCATGATACAGTTTATCCTGTCTTCAGTGTTTGCTATTAAACTGTTCTGTACAGGGTGTTATGGATACAGTCATTGTCACCATAATATTTAACCATTTCAGTGACTTAGTTGTCTTTCTATGCGTCTAACAATCTTCCCTCAAACACATCACACAACTTACTACCTGGTGTTTTGTGCACGATCGTAACTGCACTGCAAGTTGGACTACGCTTCTCAGTATAGACTAACCGGTTTGTGTCCACAAGGCTACACTTCAGTGCCTGACCTTCTGCCCAGGGGAAAATAAACGTTAATGGCTTGCTTCAGTCACACATGCTTGGAGGTACTAAGCGAACTATAAACGTATTACTGTAATAGGAATTATTATTAGTTTATAAATGAAGTAAATATGTATGTAATATTGCTCGGTATGCTGTCCTTAGTCATCTATGGAAATATCTGTACTTATGCCGTAACGGCCTGCATATTAGCTGTCCGTGTAGCCGACCTATCGTTGAAGTCAGTTGAAAGATGACTCGCTGAATCATGTTACAATCATGTCGAAGTTACACGGTCTCGACCTCATTTCCATCATTCTAACATTCTTGCTACTGATCAGAGATTTGCAGAGTGACAAACCACAGTCGATATTTCTATAGCTCCATCTGCACTTCGCTTACAGAAACAGCTCTTGGGTTTTCCCTGATAATCCTGTTCAGGGACTGGCAGTTTCGACAAATGAAAATTAATTTCCGTTGCTTACGAGTAGTTTCTTTCATTTAACTTCGGCTCTTGTATTTTACATACCAAGCACACTGTCAGAGTTCCAATTTCCTATATTTATGTTAGGCTAATTACACTGACTGTTAACTAACATAGTTTGCAGCGTACTGTGATATCTTGACTTTTTTAACGACATACTAAAATTACACGACGTTAGTGATCGGTCTTAGCAACTTAGAAGTTAGCTCCTAACTGTTTCCACTATTCTGATATCTATCGCTAGATACACTTCAACCATCCAATACATGTGGCAACGGGAAGACAGCGTATTGATGACCCTCGGATTTCTGGTATCGGCATTTGACTAACAGATGTGGTAGTTCTGTGCCACATTAGGCCAAGAACAAAAAAAAAGAACTCAGATTACTGCTATGAAAATCCCAGAATTTTTTCAGAATTTCTCTCTCCTCCGATAGGATGATTTATTAAACAAGGGCTAAGGAAAAAAAATCAGCAGAACAGATTACTCAGTTGTGCTCTTCTGTGGGACCACAATAAACATAATGGATTCATTAATTATGTTAACGGCGTGAAAGCTGGAAGTAATCGGTATTAATGATTCAGATGATAGGTCTCTTAAAATACTTTTGAGGAGAACGTATTGGTCAATGGAGACTGCCATATGGAGCGCTGTGGTTGGTAAAAGGATTTGCTGGAAGCCTTAGTCTATCGGACATAACATGGTACTTGTTAAGAAGAGATTTAGTGTTTTAAAAACAGCCGCAATTATCAGACAGGAGTATACACTCCTGACAGAAACGGAACACAATACAATATCAGCATATTTCCGAACAAAACAGCTATTGATATAATAGATGAAATAGACCAGTTGATCAGAATAAACATTATAAATCACTAATAATTGCCAGAGACTTAAACTACTGGATGGATATGCAAAATTACAAACAAAAATAATACCTTAGTGGAAAAGTTGCTGGAAGAAGACTTCGTCCTACTAAACAATTGCAACATATCTATATATATTTCCCACAACGGCGAAACCACAATAGGCAACGCATTCATAAGGGGATCACCCAGGGACAGCAAACCATACATCAATTTGTAAACACATTCCTCTGGAAATAAGCTTTCAAGGAGAATGGTGAAAATCACAAGAAAGGAGGAGCAAACAATTTTGAGACTAAAAGACATCGGGAAAGTGGAAACAAAATCAGTCGACATAAAACAAACTGAAACGCTAATAGACAACTCGGGACTAGGGAAAGCAACAGAAGCATTATGGAAAAAGCCATAAGAGACCAACATAATCCGCTACTCCCTAGAAAATGAGCAGAAACACATTACATCAATACGAAAGAATGGGTTGCGCACTTGGATAACACAATGAACAAGGAAGGACTAAAAGGAAGACCAGAGGCCAAACGGGGGACATCGCCACAAACAAGTCTGAAATGGGTCCCGTTAGCCACCTAAGAGGTCAATGGTGCAATTAACAGTACCAAGAACAAGAACGTTGCAGGCCCTGACAGACTGTATAGCTGACACACTGTACAGTCCAAGTACTAACACCAGTGTGGATAAAACTCTACAATAAGTACATAGAAACAGCTTACAATCCAGAACAGTGTAGACAATCAACAATAAGAGTGCTATATAAAGAGAAATAAGCCCCCAAAGCCCCCAGAAAATACAAAACTTCACCGTTCAAAATACTCACAAAAATAATAACGGAAAGAATAAAGGTAACAATAGACGAATTCAGGAAAGGGAGACCAACTCTGACCGCAGTAGAACTACTAAAGAGTGTATGGGGAGCCCTTCAAGAGAGATAAAAGTTTTATGTAGTATTTATTGACTTCACAAAACCTTTTGATTACATAAGCAAAAAGGTAGTGACAAAAGAATTACAGGAAACCGTAAGTGAAAGCAACATCTGGACATGAACCATAACGGCTACACTGTGATAGAGTGAAATAGGGTTCTCAGAAAACCTTTCCCTATTGGGACGATATCCAGCCAAACGGAGTACTTCACGGAAATGCAATAACTCTTTTGTTATTTTTACCTCGAAGGAGAAGAAATGTGGGAAAACCATAGAGGATGCAGACTTTAGTGCAATAGGCTCAAAATGCATTACAGAGTTACAAGAAACAGCAAATGCTGCGGCAAACTGGTGCGTCAAACACGGCTTCGTAATAAGGTGACAAAAACAGAAATAATGGTGTTCAGAAATGGAGGATGAGCAGCTGCATCGGCTGAAATCTTCATACGGGAGAGAAAACAGAAAATCGTACCAAGCCTCAAATACCTAGGTGTCACGATACACACAAGCACAAAATGTTTCACAACACCTGCAACAGAGAAAGCATAGCAAGTAATAATGACTATCATTGAAATAGAAAACATTACTTCCTTCAGCCTAGAGAGAGCAACCGTACTATTCAGAGCCATAATCTCGCTAATACAGTCGTACGGCGTAGAAACCATCAACCACCTCTCACACTGAAAAACCAAAAGACACTAAAACCAGTAAAGGCGACATATGTAAAGAAAGCATCGGAGTGTTCAAAACAACGCGATCCAGACTCGTATATCTGTTGGCGAGGGAATCCTTTGTCATTGAAGACCTACGAGCAAACGTGATTCTACCCAACACCTGCCCTTTAGAAAGTGTATTAAAACACTGAAGGAAAGAAGGGAAGACGTACCACCAGAATTTTACTGTGCAAGCGTCATGGTTGACCGAACATGGACAAAGGAAAACTTCGAGATGAGGCACGTGATCACCAGAATGGCAGTCCATATTTTTTCACTACCTTATTGGCGAAACACATCATATCATGAATCAAATAAAACGTGTGAGTGCAATCTGTGTCATCGAATATGCGAAAGTTATCATATAGAAATCTGTACCAAAATGACAGGGTCAATAAGTGACTATCGTAACCACAGTATACAAAATTTCTAATTTCATCTATTATTACAGTCGTACTTTGAACTTGCATGGCTGTTTGGCTGCAATAAATGTATTGTTAAAGTAGAAAGTACGACCACCAGGAGTCTCGGTATTACACCGGCGAGTATTATGTGACAAACACTGCGCCTCACCGTTTAATTCCTACAAGAAAATTCAATGCTCGTCCTAAAAATTCATGGGATCTGCATACTGGTTTCTTTACGTTCTATAGATTTTTACAAGGGTCATACATGGTTTCTCGCATTTACGGTGACTGCCTATGGAAGACGATTTTTATTAGTAAATAAGGCGGTTGTAGTACTGCTGAACACCTTTCATAGATGCAGTTTAATAACGAAGTCTGTACTCTCCACACCCGCATCTTCTTAACAAGTTGCCAAATTTCGCTCTTTCATTTTCTATCGAGTACGTTGTCAAAATAAATTTTCTCACGCGGACAGAATAGTTACAAGCTTGACTAGTGTCTCACATTCGGCATGAGTGGGGTCCAAATCCATATCGGTTTCACGGTTCGACTTTTTAAAAATATTGTCCTTTTGAGCTTGTGCTAAATTCCTAAAAAGCACGTCTTTGACGAGATGTTAAACGTGTGGTTATCTTTCTTCTGCGCCAACACTCCCGCACTGTCCTAGATATCTCACTATGTCTAAAAGGAAATGTAATTTCGTGGAATTGCACCTACTTTCACTCAGCTATTTCTGTATCACGTCTCCGTCTAAGATGCTCAAACTTTCCTTCATTTAGGTCCTCAGGTCCTTGTAGAGAACGAATAAAACATACACTACTTACTTAGAAACCAACTGGAGGGCCGCACTCAGCCACAAACTCACTGCACCGACTGCTAGGTGGCAGAGAAGTTCCTTCGAGTAGAGGACGCACTGCCCTCACGCAGCCTCCGACTGCGAGGACACATCTCCTCCACCCTCGTAAAACTTCCCTTCAGGGACAAAGTTCTCTTTTACAAGTCTCAGCGGAACGTTAACTCTACTCCTCGCGACGCGCAGCTACTTCGTCGCGTTTCCTGCAACGAAGAACACGTACCGTACATTCGTTGACTTTGATATGCGCATGGAATAAGCTGACAGTTATTTTTGTGACTGCGCAGGTTTATTGCTGTATGCAGCTGCGTTACATCAGCAAATGGCCATCCAGGTGAGAGAACCAATTGTGACCTACAGGTGTTAATGGTACGTTTCACATAAGGACATTTTGGCAAATTTACGACTGCATTTCAAATATTAGCTCGATAATGTCGTAGGCTCTATTCGTGCAAAAGCCTCTTCCATTCCCAGCCGTTAAACTCGCAAGTCGTGATCCTTCAGTCTAAATTACCCAAGCACCGGAAAGTTACGCGAACTTAAAAATGGTTCAAATAGCTCTAAGCACTATGGGACTTAACATCTGAGGCCATCATTGCCCTAGACTTAGAACTACTTAAACCTAACTAACCTAAGGACATCACACACATCCATGCCCGAGGCAGGATTCGAACCTGCGACCGTAGCACCCGCGTGGTTCCGGACTGAAGCGCCTAGAACCGCTCGACCTACTCGAACTTAAAAAAAATCAAAAGCTGAAGTTAGGAAAATGTTAATGAATATGGTAAAAAAGTTTTATTCTTTCGAATATTTAATTGTGGACATCTAAACTAAACTTGGTGCGAACAGGCCTTGGAAGGCTCGAAAGCACCGACCGGCCGCCGTGTCATCCTCAGCCCACAGGCGTCACTAGATGCTGATATGGAGACGCATGTGGTCAGCACACCACTCTTCCGGCCGTATGTCAGTTTCAGTTTACGAAACAGGAGCCGCTGCTTCTCAATTAAGTAGCCGTGGAGAACAGCAGAGGATTTAAATTGAACGAAATGAGGTTTATTCAACCAGTAGAATTAAACAATAAATAACTGAAATGGTAGTCGTACAAATATACATTTAAAAATAAAGAAAATAACCATAGTAGTGAAATGCAGTAAAGACTGTGTGTCTGCTTATTCATATGTCAGCAAATTCCCAAATGGTTCGCGAAAAATAAAGTCCCACCCCGTCAAACTACTCACAAAATAACAGCCAGCTCACAAATAAATAATGTTCATTATAATTACCAGCGTTCCGAACCTCGTATAGTCATGAGTAGATTCGAACAGGCTATCCTGTTATAATTCCAAAACGCAGCTGAAATTAATCAGTGTTTGAAACTGACAAACGTCCAACACTCCTGAAACGTTCCAACTGGCTCACTGATGCAAATGCCATTTAGTCCCAAACACGAATGAATGTTAAACTTTTCGCATAGCCAATTCCCGCCCGAAGTCTACCTCTCTTTTAGTTCTAAACCATGCTAGCCAACCTCTATAACATCCAAGTTACATCAGTGACCGTCCAGTGCAGAATGACCATGAGCTACCGTGCACGCTCGCTTTTAAGCCGTCGGATAGCCGAATCTTACAACTAAAACAAAATGCATAAAGTGGAATACCACTTAAAGTATACAAGGGGTAGTTGTAAAATAAGTTTCCCCTGCCGACTGTGGGCACAGGTGTGTGATATGGGCGAAAGACGACAGCGCGACATGGCGTTCAGCCTGGAACAGCTCGTGCGTTACATGAATCTGGCAATGACCTTCTGTTTCGGACTGCGACGGGGGATGAAACGTGGGTCCACCATTGCACGCCCGAATCGAAGGCGGCATCCGTAGAGTGGAAACATCCGTCATCACCTGTCCGAAATAAGTTCAAAAGCACTCCGTCTGCAGGTAAAGTGCTACTCGCCGTTTTCTGCGACGCCAAAGGAGTTTTGCTGCTGGACTTCCTGGAGGATGCAACCATCAATGCTGCGCGGTACTGTGCCAGTCTGTCGAAATTGAAAGAGGCGACTCGAAAAAAACGGCATGGCCTTCTCAGATCTGGCGTTCTGCTGGTGGATGACAATGCGAGACCACACACGGCGACAGCAACGCAAAACCATATTGGAACTCCTGGGTGGGAGTGCCTACACCTTCCGCCTTACAGTCCGCACCTAGCACCAAGTGACTTACATTTGTTTCCTGCTTTGAAGACGACTCTCGGCGGAAGGCGCTTTGGCAGCAATGCTGACGTCAAACAAGCCGTTCAACACTTCTTCCGCATGCAACGTCCTGATTTTTTCCTGGAAGGCTTTTTGAAGCTTATAAAGAGGTATGACAAATGTCTGAATGTACTTGGAAATTATGAAGAAAAATAATGGTATGTCTTATCTTTAATGTCTCATTCCTTTTTTTTTTTCCTTTCACACACAACTCTGACCGCAGTCGACAGTGGTCAACTCCCCCACGTATATAATCCACAAACACAACTTATGAATGTATGGTGTCTGTTCTTTCGAGCATGTCCGAAAGAACAGACATCACGCATTCATGTAATTGATTCGACTTGATGGGCAATGAATCCACTACCTTTAGTGCAGAAGCACATTTGCGTGCGACCTCCCACGGGAATTTAAAATTGGCGAGAGTGGAAGGCGTGGACAGGGATTGTGGACGTGTCACGCTGGATGGGAGTGTGAGTTCGGCCGGGATGCGTGCCGGGACAGTTCACGCATTCGAGATACACACTGTGTCCGGTTGGTGCAGTGTTTAACGCAACCGCCTAGTAAGCTATTTAGGCTCGCGTAGCCATGAAGCGCGAACGTATGCTTGCGTCCCGCCTGTCGTGGAGCGCGCGCGGGCTATTTCCTTGTTTATTTCTCTGCGCAGTTCCATATGCTGCGTCCCTCTTACGAGCGAGCCATGAACGCCGGGCGACGATAAAGATCGCATTCCGAGGACAATATGTTCTACCACTACCTTTTAAAATTGAGAACCTACATGTGATATCTCCTAGATCCATAGGATGCAATTCCAACACTGGAATCATCGTATGTGTGAAGATGCACACCGAAGAACTGTGTACCAAAACTGAGGGCCGCCAATCGCGAAACCTCAAGTTTCAGCACTCTGGTGGTCACGTAAGTGTCACCGAGACTGGCCATGTTGGTTTTGCCCAGCGTACGATCAGGGTCCTTGAGTTCTCATTCGAGGTGCCGGCGGACGTAGTCTTGTCTTCTTTTAAGCCATGTGGCAAGTACTGAGTAACCTGGCCGAAAAATTGTAAAATTTTGGCACCCACCCTGTTCTCAATGGCGCCCTCAACTGAAAACTGAGTTCGTGAAGCGTGTGCCGTTATACACGGTCATAGGAGGATGCAGGGCCATCATCGTGTATGGCGGGCAGCCGCGTGCCTGTGCTGGCTGCAGTCAGGAAAGACAAGTCCGACGACGGTGTGTGTAAACACCTAACAACGACGCCGTCCCCACTGCGCCGTCTACAGTCCTTCCTGTCACCTACACCGTGGTCACTGCACCAACTGGCGATCTTCCGCTCGACCGCCGGGACCCGTCACAGACGATGACGCCGTCGCCGAGTCTGATCCGTCATTTGTCACATCAGTACAAACAGAGGCGTTTAGAGAGAAAACGTTCGCCTGTCACCGATAACCGTATCACAGAGATGGAAATGGCGCCTGGCGTTGTACCAACTTCTGCCCTCATTCCGTGTGGCAAGGAGGTGATGGACAGCTGCTCTTTTTCCAACTCTGATCGAGCGACGTGACGCAGTGGTTAGCACACTGGACTCGCACCGGGAGGACGACGGTTCAAACCCGCGTCCAGCTATCCTGATTTCGGTTTTCCGTGACTTCTTCAAATAGCTTCCCCGCACTTTCCCAATCCGATGGGACCAATCACCACGCTCTTCTCCTCCAAATCAACCAACGAACCAACCGATTCTGTACAGCATGGCCGTAAACAAAAACCCACGTCAGTACCGGAAGTGGCACCGTGCGCCCTCGGATGATTACCTTCAACGAATGGGGTCATATGATGAGAAACCAATGCCAGATGACGGCAAGTCCTCAGACATGCAGGTATTGGACGGTAATGTTCATCACCTCAGCCCGCGACCTCTTCACGTCCCTCGGATGATTGCCTTCAACGAATGGGGTCATATGATGAGAACCCAACGCCCGATGACGGCAAATCCTCAGACATGCAGGTATTGGGCGGTAATGTTCATCACCTCAGCCCACGACCTCTTCACGTCCCTCGGATGATTGCCTTCAACGAATGGGGTCATATGGTGAGAACCCAACGCCCGATGACGGCAAATCCTCAGACATGCAGGTATTGGGCGGTAATGTTCATCACCTCAGCCCACGACCTCTTCACGTCCCTCGGATGATTACCTTCAACGAATGGGGTCATATGATGAGAAACCAACGTCAGATGACGGCAAGTCCTCAGACATGCAGGTATTGGGCGGTAATGTTCATCACCTCAGCCCACGACCTCTTCACGTCCCTCGGATGATTACCTTCAACGAATGGGGTCATATGATGAGAAACCAACGTCAGATGACGGCAAGTCCTCAGACATGCAGGTATTGGGCGGTAATGTTCATCACCTCAGCCTGCGACCTCTTCACGTCCCTCGGATGATTACCTTCAACGAATGGGGTCATATGGTGAGAACCCAACGTCCGATGACGGCAAATCCTCAGACATGCAGGTATTGGGCGGTAATGTTGTAATCTCCCCACAAAATTTTAATGACAGAAATACTAAATGAATAGGAGCCAAACGTCCAAACGTAACCTCCCTGCAATTAAATTTAATGACAATAAAACTGATAATCGCAATCTGACTCAAATATAAATTCCTCACAAAAAATTAAAGTCCATTCAGTGATAAGAAAATTCAATTAAACCGAAATATCGGTCTTCGGCCCTGTGTAAAACAATCAGAATTAAAGTCTTACCTCAGAATAAATGGATGTCACCTTTCTGCTCTTGTTGTTGCGCACCGCTTGGAGGAACTGCATTGCAAATAATAATATTCTCTTTTTTTGTGATTTTAGTGAAATTTTTCTTCAAAAGAAGTGGAATGAAATGGGAAGTGCAACGAAATCTTTAGTTCAATAAAAAATTAAATTTTTGAGAAAATGCTTTTGAAATAAAAATTATTATTGGGGGACTTGTTGGAGAATAATTACAATAAATAAATTTTTACATTATCTAATGATTATATTAATTAATAGTATACCTCATTCACCATCTTGACCAGTGTTGCCGACCGCCTACATCACACAACCGCACTGGGCTGCTACTATTGACCGACCGCTCTGCATGACGACTATTAGCGTACTGCACGCGACGACTACTGACAGAGTACTGCTCTCAACTAGACAGAGCTACAGACTCGCAACGACTACAGACAGAGTACTGCTCTGCATAGCGACAACTAGCGAACTGCTCGCAACACTCGCGCGGTCAAGCGCATACTCTCTGGTCACAGATGCTACAATGCCTCGCCATCGCTGCTATGTTACATACGTGTTTCATAACCCTCCACTGGGGGAGCGAAAATTTGGCAGCGATGGTGAGTCATTTGGACTTGCCAAGCGCGGCAAAATTTTTCTTTAATTAACAAAATTCTACATCTTACAGAATATTTAAATGTTGTGCACACGCACTAAGTACAAAATATATCAGACAAAGACAAAATGTGAGTACAAAACATAGTAGCAAATCAGAAAAATGTATATACAAAATTTTTGACAGATAACAAAGTGCACAGGCACTGAAAAAATTCTTTAGCATATTCAGAACAAATAAACAGACTGGCAAAAAATATTATGTTGACAAGTGACATGAGTGCACATGCACTGTAGTTCAGAAAATAAAAAAATGTATATACAATATAAAAGACAAGAGTGTACATATACTGTACTTCAGAACAAATCGAAAAATGTCTTTAGCATTTTGGCAATAAATAAACATAATGGCAAAAAAATCATGTCCAAAGTGCACATGCACTGAAGAATGTCTTTAGCATTTTCACAACAAATAAACATAATGGCAAACATCATGTCGACCAGTGACATAAGTGTACTCGCACTGGAGTTCAGCGAATCGAAAGAAATGTATAACCTACGAACAGAAATGATGTTACCAAAAAAAAAATGATTTTCATTATGTGACAAGAATTAGGATAGGAAAGGGAAGGATTGCATCATGGTTGTAGCACTTTAGATTGCACACAGCTGTTCTGAAAGTCCATATCTTTCCACAGAAGTACAACACCAAGTGACACAACTTGAAGTTCTTTTCCCATCAGAATTTATCAGTGTAGCCAAGACACTGAACTGTCGTAGTAATGTTCCATGTTTTCATTTTGGCAGTACATTAGGTACACCAAACAGTGGGACCATAATAACGTCTTCATTGCTCACGGTGGTGGACAGCATGTCGTGTCAACACCACGCTCTTACAAGGCACACCAACGTAGAATTAGTGCAAAAACCAAATATAGTGCTCCATGATCACTAGGATAAACAGGAGAATTGGACATTGCAGTAATTTAGGGTAGTCAGCTTATGAGGTGAAGGACATCAAGTCACATAATATTGACAATTACAGACTTAATTAGCAGTTTGTGGCATTCATAGCCCAGTTATTGAACATTTCTGTACCAAGTATGGAGTATTACAGAAAAATGTTCATTAATTGTTTTACATAGGATCAGTAGCCTTCTTTTCCTAGTTACAAAGCATTATGAAATAAATGCATTCTTTTCCAGTTACAGAGTATAATTAAGAATCATTAACCTTCTCCTAATTACAGTTAATTAATCATTTGTCATTCCAATAATAATCATTAGCCTTTTCCTAATTACAGTTGATTAATCATTTGTCGTTAATTAATCATTTGTCTAATTACAGTTAATTAATCATTTGTCTAATTACAGTTAATTAATCATTTGTCATTCTAATATAGTAAGAATCATTAGTCTTCTCCTAATTACAAAGCATTATTAAACAGTACCATAGTTAATTAATTATGTGTCATTCCAATCTAGTAAGAATTATTACCCTTCTCCTAATTACAAAGCATTATTAAACAGTAATTAAGATTCATTAGCCTTCTAATTACAAAACATCCTAATTACAGTTAATTAATCATTTGTCATTCCAATCTATTAAGAATCATTAGCCTTCTTCTAATTACAAAGCATTATTAAACAGTCACATTCTTTTCTGGTTACAAAGTATCAACATTGGAAACAAGAGCTAATCAATGGCATAATTAATAACAATTCTTCAAGTGACATTAAGTATTGGCACTCAGTGGCCAGCAAGTATTGAATAGAATCATCATTCAGTATTATTCAGATTATTACGAAGTCATTATTAAAAATCAGTTAATTACAGTCATAGCATTAATAATCACAGGCATTATAAGTAGTCTCATTACCATAAACAGTGTTCCTCCTTCAGTAGTATTCAGATCATTACAAAGTCATTATTAAAATCAGTTAATTAGTCAAATCATTAATAATCATGGGCATTATAAGTAGCCTTGAAACGTCCCCTTTGAACAATTTTTTGCACGACTGTCCTTAAACTGACACACAATATTTTTAGCGCAACGCAATCTGACTTTCAAAATTCCCTACTAAAGAATGGCCCTGACAAACATTAAACTATACCTTTCACAAATCACTTACCTCACAAAAATCTTCGCTGCTCAAGCTACTGCAATACAGCGAGCGCCACTACTGCCAGCTAAATAAAAGATTCAAACTATGGAAGGCACCAACTACTGATAGGGATAGTCAGCAAATGAAAGATATTAATAGAGAACAAACAATGTATTTACCTTGATATCATCACAAGTCATAATATATATATCAGTTCATGACAAATTAGAAACCTCCGCCATCTCTCTCCCCACATCCACCACTGCTGGCGGCTCACCTCCAACTGCACAACGTTACGCGCTGTTCACAGCCAGCTGCCGCTGCCCAACACTACAATGGCAGACAACAATGCAAACTAGCCACAGACTGCACACAGCACAGCCAGTGATTTTCATATTGAGCGCTACGTAACGTTGCCAATAAGAAAACATAAACAGCCTACTTACATAGAGAAAACATAAACAGCCTACTTACATAGAGAAAACATAAACAGCCTACTTACATACAGAAAACATAAACAGCCTACTTACATAGCCCCCATGCTCCCCACAAAAATTTTACAAAATATTTTTTGGGCAGTGGCCAATAATGATTTGATAAAATTTTTCATAATTACAATAACAAACATGTCAAATGCACACACTTATTGATACAATGTTGGTCAAAAGCTAAAATTTTCTCACAGTCCATAAAGACAGTCCTAATCGTACATAAGAGTAGAATAGCAGTGTTTTTTCTCAAAGTCCAAGCAGTAAAAGAAAATGCACATAGAAGTAGTGGATTTCCATGCAGTCTTGAAGAAGTAGTGTTGACCTTCCAACGGAAAGACAGTGCTGACTCTCGACATGCAGACAGGTAATGGGCCACAACAGAGCAAACCCACAGCAGAGTCAGTCGAAATTTTGAAGAGTATTGGTAGGTAGGTCATCACAGAGCAGACCCACTGTAGTCCTGGTAGAGATTACGGTATTGGTGGGCCACCAGAGGTGCAGACCCACTGCAGTCCTTGTAGAGATTACGGTATTGGTGGGCCATCAAAGATGCAGACCCACTGTAGTCCTTGTAGAGATGGCCGGCAGCCATCTGTTGTGACTGTGCAGGTGCACAATCACCATTGAAGAGTCTTGCGGATAATATAGCAAGTCCATAAACCACCACTTGTGCACTCACAAAGTTTTTGAAATTGTCCTTAGAACCAGCAATGCTGTTATCCAGTCCCTTGCTGAGTTATTAACACACGTGCAAACACTAACAGTCCCTACTTCTCACATATTGTCCACATACTATGACCAACAGAAACGTGTGCAGTGAAATGTAACTAACAAGTTAATAATGTCATGAACTGGTGACAATTACAATTTTATAACATAAGAATACAATTACAAAGGTACAAAATACATCATTAAAAACATAATAATACAGATAACCTTTGTAGTACAGGCTTTACAAAAGAATAGAAATAAACATATACATCAGTGTTACAAAAATAGTGACATAAGTACATACATAAAATAATGAGAATAGTTTTCGAAACATTAATTTCACACATGAACATTGAAACAGAACAGAATTGTAAACAACTTTACAAAGAAAATAACATATTATTAATGCAACTTATATTTGAGGATAACAGTATTCCTCCTCATAGTGAATATAGCTTAGTATTAGAAGAGAAAAAAAATTCTATGAAACAGTACACAGAGACAGGAAGAAAACAAATACTCAAGGGTACACAAACACATAGTGGGATAACACCAATAGGAAAGGACAGGGTTCGTTTTCAGTGTAACATTTGGTACTGCAGTCCAACCCAAAACTTCATATATCTTTCCTCTTATTTCATCCTCTGTTTCCACCAAAAAAAATTCTATCTAAGCATGCTTTCTGTATTTATATGTTCACACATTTCTTACCTCAACATTTATTTCCAAGAAAATCCTACCTAAACCTGTTTTCTCAATGCATTTCTTCCAATTCATCGCAACTCATTCTCTTAGAGGCTACCCCCTCTTAAGCTAACTTAAATCTACTGAGCTCAGATGCTAAACTAAGGGACGAGGCAATGCAGCATCACATAACAAATCAACACAAACAGCAATGCAAAAAAATGCAAATTGGCAAAGCTAGCAGCATAAATGAGCAAAAGTCAAATTCAATAACACTATGCCTGGCAAACAGCAGCAACTTATACCTAAACATGACATAGCGCAAGCAGAAAAAATATTACACTAAAATGGCCATGTCTAATACCTATGTCACATCTTAACATTAGAGTGATGCATCACAAAAACTTACGCTAGTAGATAAGTTACCAAATCGTAAAAAAATTATTTATGCAATTCCTGTGAAGGGAAATGTTTTTTTTTTTTTTGTGCTCCCTCATTTGTTTTGGATAGATCATAAAATTATTTACTGGATCTGTAGGCATAAAATATTTATATTAGTACATATATTAAATTTTATTTTAACCAATGCTGCAGTGCAGCTAGAAACTTGATATTAAACAAAATGTGTAAATAAATACATTAAGCAAGCCATATGGCATTTTTCTTAACTAGCAAGGCAATAGCTGTGAAATGTTTCTCATCGTTTCATTAGGCATTTCAGTAAATATCATAAATTACGAGCTCCACAGTATGCTTTCAACAAGGAGATGTCAGTAGCGCGGACAATGGCCTTCCCTTTCTTTTTTTTTTCTACCTGTGCCGCTGGAAAGGGCTCGCAATAATGGCTTTTTCTCCAGGCGTCTGACACAGCTGGGTGCCCGCGACGCATTACGTGCAGGTGGTCACTTAACTTTCGTACGGAAATATTTACGACAGCAGTTTCTGCTACCGTTGCAGTCACATTTAAAAATATTTCACAGGTCAAGAATTAGCGTTGCAAATCTGTAGAAACAAAATCCTATAAATATAAGTGTCCAAAAAAAATATTCGTCAGCATTGTGATACAGTCACACATTTCATAACTCTTAAAGTACGTTTCTTGGTTTCCAACATCCTTTTCATAAATCAGAGTCCCTAAACACTACTCATTATTCCTTACCTCATTATACATATACATATTCGTCGACACTTCTTCAATATTTCATCGTGAGAAATACGTAGCATAATAAACATTCCTCAACAACATAATACACATCGTCGTCGTAAAAATAACCTCATAACACCTCAGTCAAATCTCAAAATCGTCGTAGCTTCCTCCAATAATTAAAAAAATTCTCTGCTCATGTCAAAAGTGTCAGCTGCCTCAAACGTACTTTAAAAATCATGATCTCATACCAAATACATCATTCAAAGCTCTCATAGTATCACAATGATTCCGAAAAAATATGAACAGTTTACAAAGTACAGACAAAATACAGTTTCATAAGTGTGAAGTTATCCAACTGTATAATTACGTAAACATCTGTCACTGATATAGTAAAAATAAATGTTTGTCTCTCTCAGTTAAATGATCGGATAGCTGTGTAATTTGTGTGTTAGAGAAATATGGTACCGATGTGTAAAGTTGTATAAGCAAATACCATATTAGCTAGGGTTCCTTGTGCTTGCCAAACACATGGTACACAAAGTAAGCATGTACCCCCCTGAGGATAAATGTAATTATGCCCTCAGGTGTTACAAATTACAGCAATGGAATGAAATGTATCACGGAAAACTTTCTTTGTAACTAAAAAATCTTTAAAAATAAATGTTTCAAGTACAAAATTAATCACTCAAATACGTGTACTGTAGCGCTAAATGTGCGTCTTGTTGCAACATAATCTGTGTGGAAGTGTCGTAGTTATCGTCCTCCGAAAGCTAAGTTCTGCAGAAGCCAATGTACTTACCTCATGATAAACAAAAGTGAAATGCTTTGCGTAGAGATATCTTAGTTATTACGCTTATTGTTGTGATGATGAAAGTACTGTGCTGTAACGTATTGTTGTGCTATGGAAAAGGCTGTCTCCTTGTAGCTATACCACAAAAGTTACTAATAAAACATGTTTTGATTTCCAGAAGAATTCAGAAAACTGTGCAGATATAAAACAGATACACCGCAAAAGCAACATTGTAAATTGTCACTCATTAGTAGCGTCGTGATAAAAATCGTGTAGCTGTCACATAAACTAACCTCTGTGTCATCTGGTATCTCTCAGAAAGCACTTTAAATTCAGAATGTATTTTCAAATAAACCAAAATGTTGCATTAAAATCTCATTAGCAGTACTGGTAAATGTTCTAAGTATGTGAGCCTTATAGTCGTTACGTAATCGTGCAACAAACAAGCAAGAATGTACACACACAATAACACTGTGACGTCTGTTTACTATAACAATGCATTCGTCATTTCTGTTTAAATAAGTTCTCTTGGTTCTTGATTGGATATTTAACTTCAAACATTGTTGCATGGTAACAGTTTCTAAAGCATACTAGTAACGTGAAGTGAAACGTTTTATGGCAAAGACAAAGTTAAAAGGCAGATTATCTGTCAATAAATGGTTTTACATGAGAAATGTGGTGTAAACCTTTACTCTTCCTAGTACGCAGAGTTTCAACTTCAACGCAATTATCATGTGGTATACGTCGGATTCTGTAAGGTCCATTGTAAACTAGAAAGAATTTGTGACTCAAGTGTTTCTTCTTATGTGACAATGAATGAGCTTTAATGAGAACTTTCTGACCAATATACAACTTCTTTGCATTTGCTTTACCATGTAGTTTTCTCCTTTTGTCTGCTGCAGATTTTATATTTTTAAGAGCCAAATCAATTATGTCTTTGTGTCGAAGTTTACGTGTATTCGGGAAAGGTACAAGCTCTCTGATTCTGTTCGATGGTTCTTCATTCTTCAGTACAAGGGTAGGTGGTAAAGCAGTGGAGTCGTGAGGCATTTCATTCAGCACGTTTTGAAATAAGTGTAAATATCTGTCCCAATGCTGATGCTTTCTGTGACAATAAAGTCTGCAAAGCTTATTGATTTCTTTCATAATCCGTTCAGACGGGTTGCAATGTGGTGAGTACAATGAAATAAAAACAGGTTTGATTTTATGGTTGCGAAGCATGCGTGACCAAACAGCAGATCTGAATTGCGGTCCGTTATCTGAAATGACTTTACTAACGTGTCCAACTTCACGTAAGAAATTTTTAACAAAGGCGTTGGATACAGACCGTCCAGTGGCTTTACGTAACGGTGTGAAAGAAACAAATTTTGAAGTAAGTTCAACAGCGACTAGAACGTACGAAAATCCATTAGATGTTCTGACAAGCGGTCCCAAGAGATCAACGGCAGCAAATTCTTTTAATTTAGAAGGAATGATAGGAAACAACGGAGCACGATGTGAGACAGTGGATGGTTTCGCCTTTTGACAAAGTTTACAAATAGACAAGACTCTTCGAATTCGCTTTTCCATATTGTTAAAATAACAAGTCGTTCGAAGAATATGATAACATTTTCGTGGGCCAAAATGTGCGTAGCTGAAATGAATGTACCAAATCAGCTTATTAACAAAATCGTCAGGAATGCAAAGTACCCATAGCTTGTCATCAACAGTGCAGCGTTTGAACAGTATGTTGTTTCTAACCAGATAATAATGCCGAATCTGTGTGTGTGTCTTTACATGCCATTTGCTCTTGATGTCTTTCCAAATCGGATCTTTATCTTGTTCATGAGCAATGTCCTTTAAAGATGTGGTGATGAAGTTTTCAAAGGCGACTTTCTGAATGTAAAGAATACTGAAATTTTTCTCGAGGTTGCCTTCTGTGGTACTTTTCGCAAGCCCAGCCGGTGCGCGTGACAGTGCGTCCGCAACAATGTTCTCCTTGCCGGGAATGTAGACTATTGTGAAGCGGAATTCTTGCAGAAACAATGCCCAACGTTTTAACCTGTCATGATTTAATTTTGAAGACATAAGAAATTGTAATGCACGATGATCACTGTATACTTTTACGTGCTTACCAGAAAGAAAGAAACGGAATTTGTTAAATGCCCAAACGATAGCTAAAGCTTCTAATTCAGTAACGGAATAATTTTTTTCAGATTTTGTTAGCACTCGGCTAGCAAAAGCAATGGTTTTCTGAACGGTAGTGTCATTTTCTATGGCTTCTTGAAATAAATGGGCACCAAGACCGACTTTAGAAGAATCCGTACTAAGGCAGAAATCTTGTGACAGATCAGGATGAGCTAGTATTGGCGCGTGAAGTAACGCTTCTTTCAAAGAATTGAATTCCAACTGTGCTTGTTCGTCCCAGTTCCAAATAGTATTTTTTCCAGTGAGAGAACAAAGTTTTGGTGTAACTAGAATTTGCATATTCAGAAAACGACGGTAAAAATTTACGAGACCTAGAAAACTGCGGACTTGTCTTTTTGTGGATGGAACTGGAATGGCTCTGATTGCTTCTAACTTTTCAGGATCCGGCTGAATGCCTACAGAAGAAATAATATGTCCCAAAAACCTCACCTTTGACCTACCGAATTCAGACTTTTCCAAGTTAACTGTAATTCCAGATTCTGCAAAAATACGTAACAGACTGTTGAGGATGCGATTATGTTGTTCCCATGAAGCTTCCGCTATTAGAATATCGTCCACATATAAGGTGATGTGACGTTTTAAGAACTCAGGTAATATGGAATTTAGCCCGCGAATAAATGCTGCTGAAGAAATGTTCAAACCAAAGGGAAGTTTCCGAAACTGATAACAAACGCCGAAACAAAGGAAAGCTGTGTATTTTCTGCATTCTGGATGAAGTTCGATCTGATAAAAGCTGGATCTGAGATCAATGGAAGACAACACTTTTACACCATTAAAATTTTGAAGAAGTTCTTCCATCGTCTGTGGCCTGTCTGTTTCAGGAATAATGATAGTATTGATTTGTCTCGAATCTAAGACAAGTCTGATCGATCCATTTTTCTTTTCAACAACATGTAATGGATTGTTGTATGAGCTTACTGCAGGCTCAATAATGCCCTCGTCAAGCATAGATTGTATTTCTGTTCTAACACGGTCCCTATAATGTGCTGGAATTACATATGGTCTAACACAAAATTTAGTATGCTCACGAACACGAAATTGGTATTGAAATCCCTTGATTGTTCCTGTTTTATGAGTAAAAACTGTGGAATGTGCTTGTAAAATCTCAAAAAGGTCCTGCCTATCAGTGTCATTACAATTCTCAATTGTTTGAATTTTATTCTGAATTAACTTATTAATGTCAAGTGCGCCGTCGATATCATCCCTGTCAGTACTTGCAGAGTGATTATTAGTGTCTAGTTCCGTAGAAAAGTCCGAACTGTTGTCTAACAGAAGGTAAAGCCGATTAATTTCCTCGTCATGGTTTGAGAGCCAGTCTTCAAATTTCAAAGCTATTGACTTACCTTCTTTCTCTAAACTTATTTCAGCATCGTGAAAGCGTAAGATTGCTTTGTATTCATTCAAAAAGTCTACTCCCAATATAATTTCCGTCGACAATAATGGAACAATAAGAAAGTTCGTAGAGAAGCTGTGGCTTTGACAAAAGAATTCTAAGTTGGTTTGTTGGCGTACATCTACACTTTTTCCAAAGATTGCACCTTGTAATTTAATCTTACGTAACGGAAGTGTGGGGCAATCGTTCGATTTGTTGCATTTGCTAAAGGCTGTTTCACTAATTACTGAAATGGGACTGCCAGAGTCAAGTACTGCCGTAAATTTTACATCATTTACTGTAATGTGAATCACAGGATATGCAATATTGTTATGTTTTATGTCGTGTTCCTGGAGTAAGATGTCCCTAATGTCTTCCATTTTTACGTAATTACTAGCTACGGCAGCTGCGTCGTTAGTGTCATAAGAACGTTTTGTGGCTGCCATCGGTGTGAGTCATTGCCTATTGTCTCTTTGTTGGCGCGCGTCGTTATTGGGATTTGGAGACCTAACTTCTACAAATTCACCGTGACGAGAGGGCCCTGCTCTGTTTGAATCCCGCCAGTTCTGATGCAGTTCAGGTCTATCGTTACGATCATATCGTCTGTCGTCATGTCGGTAGATGCCATAGTTTCTTTCTTGTCGGTCACGTGGTGGAGAATTTCTCCCTGAATCGAAACTGCGCGCTGGACCGTTGCGTCTAAAGTTATTCTGTCTCCCCTGATAATATTTATTTTGGTTCCCATATTGTCTGTTTCTCTGATTGTCTCTGTGATAGTCATTACCACGGAGAGGTGATCTTTCCCTGTAGTTATTACTACTCTGCCAACGGTTGTCATACGGGTGGTGTCTATTTTGGTCACGATTTGTGTTGTGAGAATAGCCTTGTCGTGTCCAGTTATTACTTCTTTCATCGCGGATTTGCGACGGATGTGACCTGTTATTGTTGTGTTCCTGGTTTCGCGTTCCGCAATTGTCAGTGTCAATTTCTAATTCTTGTAACAGTCCCTGAAAAGCTTCAATGTCGTCTTTGCAACGTCCTGCTAAAATAATATGTCGTAAATGTTCAGGCAGTTTGATTAAGCAAATGCGGATGAGTTCTGAGGGGCTGTATGGGTTTGACAGGTATTGATTCTTGTGCAACATGTCTTCAAAATATTTCACAAGACTGGAAAATTCAGATTGTTCGAAGTGTTTCATCATTATGATGTTATGTTTTACACGGTCTTGTGTAGCTTGAGACCAATATGCTGAGAGGAAGGCATGGTAAAACTCTCCTTCACTGTGGCAATCGTGAATTACCGATCGCATTCTTACAGCTGGTTCATTCTCCAAGTAGCCACACATAAATTCTAATCTGTGTTCTAACGACCAGTTGGGAGGAAAACAATGAGAGAATTGATGGAGCCATGCTTGTGGATGAATGTCGTTGCCAGAATTCTTAAATGTTTTGAATTTACGTGTAGTAATGAACAGCTTATAGTCAAAATCATCATGTCGGCGAGTCGCATATCGGTCATTGTTAGGTCGTGTCGGCCGTTCCATCTCAAAATTCGGTGCACATTGCCAATTTCTTTCATAACTTCCGAAATGCCCTGTGTTATTATTTTGCGGCTTTTCCGTGTTTCTAAGTCCCTCTTCCCGTGTTGGAGCGCGAGTGTCTTCTGAAATACGTAATTCTTGTATTACCTGTGTCAGCTGATCTTGTACTTCCCGGATTTCTCTTTGGTGTTGCGTATCAATTTGATTCAGATTTTGTTTCAGTTTCCTAATTTGTGCGTTCTGTTCTGTGTCATTAAAGACTACCGGTTTTGCGTCATTCAGATTATCATCTACCTTCGCAGATAAATTATTTAGCTGATCCGAAAGTTCAACTACTTTCTCTGATAATGAACACATTTCCTCAGTGTGTTTTTCTGAACCAAGTTTCAGAGTGTCCATTTGTGTTGAAATCGAATCTACTGTGTCTTTTAAGTTTTCTTGACTTTTTGCAAGTTGCGTAACCGAATCGGTAGATGCAACTGCGTCAATTTTAGCTTGCAAGGTGTTGTGATTTTCATGAACAATAGTTTGCAGTTCTTTTATGGCTGCTTCGTGATTCTGTAATGCATTTTCATGACGCGAAAAAATAGGTTGGAAATGCTCACAAATTTGAGTTTTTACGTCATTACAGACTTTTTGACATTTCGATTCAATGTTATGTAACTCAGTAGTTAAATCTTCACGCGTTTGTTCAAGAGTTTGTTCCAATGAGTCTAACTTTTGAAGATTTTGTCCCATTGCGTCTAACTGTTGCTGTGTTTGTCTCTGATTTTGTTCCAGTGTGTCTAACTTTTGAAGCTTTTGCTGTGTTTGTCTCTGATTTTGTTCCATTGTGTCTAACTTTTGTAGCTTTTGTCCCATTTGTTGCATTAACTGTAATAACAATGCACTGGTGTCTGAAACATGTTCCTCAGTGCTTTTCGGCAGTGAAGTTGCACCGGCAACATTCACATTTTGACAAGCGGAAAATGTGTCTTGACTCATTTGAGAAAACGGTGAGAACCCAAAACCTGAGTCTGCAGTATTTGCAATATTGTGTTCTGTCATTCCCGATTCCTGAGGCGAGCTGTTGCCGACCAATCGATCGATAACGCTTCCCTTTTCACTACCTGTTTCACTGTCTACACCATTGTTTGCCGCCCGCTCCATTTCCCTATGCGCAATTACCAAATTACTACTTTGAACATTAGTTAATTCATTACTCTGCGGCGCTAACACACTGCTTTCGTCTTCACTGTCATTTCTCAGTTTACTTTGGAGCCTAGTATTACGTTTTTCACACGCCATAATTTTCACAACATTTCACACGATAACACAGAAAAGCACAATTTGAAGAGCAAAATAAAATAACATAGCAATGGAAATAATGTCTACTTAATTGCCAGCGCAGCTGCGAAATACTTGGTGCAAATCTACATGCATGCCAGAACTGTTTTACTGTACAACAGTGAAAAACTACAACTACAAAGGAAATTCTCTCTATAATTACGCGCTAGCAATAAACAAAATCTACACTAATTACACAAACTACAAGAAAAAAAATCAGAAGATTCCAGTGAGGTATCCTCGGCTAAGGGTCGACATATGAAACGTCCCCTTTGAACAATTATACATGACTGTGCTTAAACTGACACACAATATTTTTAGCGCAACGCAATCTGACTTTCAAAATTCCCTACTAAAGAATGGCCCTGACAAACATTAAACTATACCTTTCACAAATCACTTACCTCACAAAAATCTTCGCTGCTCAAGCTACTGCAATACAGCGAGCGCCACTACTGCCAGCTAAATAAAAGATTCAAACTATGGAAGGCACCAACTACTGATAGGGATAGTCAGCAAATGAAAGATATTAATAGAGAACAAACAATGTATTTACCTTGATATCATCACAAGTCATAATATATATATCAGTTCATGACAAATTAGAAACCTCCGCCATCTCTCTCCCCACATCCACCACTGCTGGCGGCTCACCTCCAACTGCACAACGTTACGCGCTGTTCACAGCCAGCTGCCGCTGCCCAACACTACAATGGCAGACAACAATGCAAACTAGCCACAGACTGCACACAGCACAGCCAGTGATTTTCATATTGAGCGCTACGTAACGTTGCCAATAAGAAAACATAAACAGCCTACTTACATAGAGAAAACATAAACAGCCTACTTACATAGAGAAAACATAAACAGCCTACTTACATACAGAAAACATAAACAGCCTACTTACAGCCTCATTACAATAAACAGTGTTCCTCATTCAGTAATATTCCGATCATTACAAAGTCATTATTAAAAATCAGCTAGTTACAATCAAAGCATTAATAATCATGGGCATTATAAGTAGTCTCATTACAATAAACAGTGGCAGTTATTAGCTAGTGACAAAGCATTATTTTATATATATATATATTTTTTTTGTCTCATTAGGAAGTCATTACTCAAGTGACATACTATTCAGAGTTGATCAGTATTATTCAGAATTATCATAAACTAGTGACATTATGTGGGACTGGTAATACCTTTCTTATTTTTTTTTTTTTTTTTTTTTTTTTTTTTTTTTTTTTTTTTTTTGTTACCAATGCATTGCGTTGGGATCGATAATTAATTGCTGGGGCATAACACTATTTGCTTTTGACCTATTGCTGCAAACGAGGATAGGTAACGTCATTCGTCATGAGTCAGCTGTAGCAAGATTATGTAACAAGGCAGTATGTGTGATCACATTTATAAATGATAAACACAAATGGGTAAAATACAAAAAAAATGCAAGTACTAGAACAGGTATAATAAGTAACAGGTTTAGCAAGTATCATGAAAAGCTTCTCCTGGAAAAAATACAAAATGGATTATTGACCTGAAAGAAGAAACGCATACTATGCTGAAAAGTAGTGAACTTCGAATTAACAGGTAGTGAAATGTGTATAAAATGTGTTCCATAGCTGTCCTTTCCAAAACTTTCCGTCATCCTACTATGCAATATAACACCTGCTGTCAAAGCAAACTGCAACAAATACTTAAATAACTACATAACATAAATACATAACTTCAACATTATCCTCATCTGTAAAGAAAACTTCATTATCCATATCATCATAACTTCACTATTATCATCATCTGTAAAGAAAAACTTCATTATTCATAACATCATATCCTTCATCATTATTCATCAGTATTCATTATCATCTGCAAAAAATCACTTCATTACTCATTACATAACTATTCCTTATCTCTAGCATATTTCATCACTAAAACTAAGATGTGTAGTTCAGTCTGACAGCCTGCATCAATCACCTTGTATTCTGAAAGAAAAAATTAGTTAAGACTGCTATTCTGTGATGAGTATAGTATAGTCTTGTTAATGCTTGTTAATCCTGATCCATTTACTCTTCCTCATAAAGTTATTGCATCTCCTTTCGTTTATCCCGTAGGTGAAATTCCCATTTCTGTTGAATTTATTTCTTACATGCATCATTTCTTTCTGAAATTGATGACAGAGATTAATGTCCTGCATTTAAATCATATACCCACTAAATAAGGACTGGTTTATGGTAACATACTTAAGCATACAGCATAACATGACAGAAAACGTAATATGTCAAAGACATTGACAGTGTTCAGATGCAAAAATGTACACAGAATATCACAATGCAGCAGCAAAAGGACGTAAAACAGTCGCGAACTTGAGATGTCATAGGGCAAAAAGAATGTCAAAATCAACTGGTGTGTTATACCTTAACTATTTCACAGTGCATATAAACAAAACAGGAATACAATCATACACACAAAAAAAGTGGAAAATGTGCACGGTCTGATGTGTAACTACAAGAAAAGCGACCTGCTAACCTTACCTTGCCGGGCACTTGCCAAGAAAAAATACGATAATCATCAGTAATTAGTCACGTGAAATAATTGCATTAGTAAATGGCATCATAGTGTGTTGAATCATACAGTGGTTTCACTCAATAAACGGTTTAATGTTTGAGATATGGTGATTGCCTTTCGATTTTCTAGTTCTCAAAGTTTCGACGTGTACAACATTGGGGTGAGGGATGCTGCGAATCCGATATGGACCTGCGTATAGAAGTTCAAATTTACTGCACTTACCTTTTAATTTACTGGATAAATAGTGTGTACGTATCAATATCTTCTGTCCAACGTGAAAGTCGCGGCGTGTACAAACCTGTTTTTGCTGTCTTCTCCGGCGCTCTGCGGCACGTTTGATGTTGTTCAGCACAATGTCAATTATTTCGTGGTGTCGTAATCGACGAGATGTAGGAAATGTTAATAATTCTTTAATTTTGTTAGGTGGTTCAGCATTTTTCAGTATAACAGACGGAGATAGCATAGTGGATTCATTTGGAATGGAATTAATTACATCTTGGAATGAGAGTATGTGTGTGTCCCAATCAATATGTCTTTTGTGGCAATATATTCTACACAGTTTACCAATTTCCTTCATTAATCTTTCACAGGGGTTCGAAGAAGCGTGGTACTTGGATATATAGATCGGAGAAATGTTTCTAGCTCGTAACATGCGTGTCCATATGGCACTACGAAATTGAGATCCATTGTCAGAAATTACTCTCATCACATGCCCTACATGAAATAGAAAATGTTTTACAAATGCTTTAGAAACAGTTTTAGCAGTAGCTTTGCGTAACGGAGTGAAAGTAACAAATTTTGAAGTGAGCTCAACAGCGACAAAAATGTAGCAAAAACCTCTGTTAGTTCTCGGAATCGGACCAAAAATATCTACTGCGGCCATATGTCTTAATTTAACAGGTATAATGGGATATAATGGAGGAATATGTGAAGTGGTGTCTGATTTAGCTTTCTGGCAAATTTTACAAGACGCTAAAACTCGTCGTATACGTTTCTCCATGTTGGTAAAATAACAGTTCTGTCTCAGTATAAGAAAACATTTTCGTGCTCCGTAATGTGCGTAACTTAAATGAGTGTACCAGATTAATTTGTTAACCAGTTCGTCAGGAATGCATAATAACCAATTGTTGCTGTCAGGATGAGAGCGGCGAAACAGAATGTCATTGCGTACAGTGTAATGGTTTCTAATCGTAACATTTTTTCTATCTTGCCAAAGGTGTTTAATTTCTTTCCATACATTGTCCTTATTTTGCTCTTGTGCTATGTCCTGTAATGACGATGAAATAAAGTTTTCAAATGCAACTTGCTGAATGTACATGACACTGAAATTTGTTTTGCAGAAGTTGGTTGCTACGTCTTGCTGATTGTTGCCGAGAGAACGCGATAGTGCGTCTGCTATAACATTTTGTGTGCCAGGAATGTGAACTATTGTAAAATTAAATTCTTGTAAATACAGTTTCCATCTGCTTAATCTGTCGTGAGTAAATTTAGCTGAAAGTAAAAATTGTATCGCTCTGTGGTCTGTGTACACGGTGGTATGTCTGCCATAAAGAAAATGCCTAAATCTCGTAAAAGCCCATACAACACATAATGTTTCCAATTCTGTAACAGAGTAATTTCGTTCAGCGGGTGACAAAATGCGACTTGCAAATGCAATGTTTTTAATTACTGTAGAACCATCTTCTTCGATTTCCTGGAAAATGTGTACGCCTAAAGCGGTGTTGGAACTGTCGGTAGCAATGGAAAAATTTCTAGTAAGATCTGGGTGCGATAATAGTGGTGCATTCAACAAAGCATGTTTCAGGTTCATGAATTCAGAGTGTGCTTGCTTATCCCAAGACCAAATACTGTTTTTACCTGTTAATTGGCATAGTCTAGGCGTGTCTAAAGCAGAATGGTGAATAAATTTACGAAAAAAGTTAATTAAGCCCAAAAAACTGCGTAATTGCTTCTTCGTCGTAGGAACGGTAATGTCACGTAGAGCTTGAAGTTTTTCCGGATCAGGTGCAATGCCTTCTGCTGAAATTACGTGTCCAAGAAATTTTATGGAAGTTTTGCCAAAGTGCGATTTACTAAGATTAACTGTAAGTCCTTGTGCATAAAAAGTTTGTAACAGTTGTTCAAGAATCAGATTGTGTTCAGACCAATTAGCTTCTGCTATAAGAATGTCGTCTACATACGTCGTGATTCTGTCCTTAAGTTCTGTCGGAAGTATTGTGTTCAAACCGCGAATAAAAGCTGCAGAAGAAATAGTTAAGCCGAACGGTAATTTGCAAAATTGATAACAGTCGCCAAAACAGAGAAAAGCGGTGTATTTTCTGCAGTTCGGATGAAGTTGAATTTGCCAAAATCCCGATTTCAAATCTAATGTAGAATAAATAGCTGTACCATGAAATTTCTGTAAAAGTTCCTCTAGTGTCTGTGGTCGATCTGTTTCATTAATAATAATGTCATTAATGTGACGAGAATCAAGTACAAGGCGAAGTGAGCCATCTTTTTTCTTAACAATATGTAGCGGGTTTATGTACGGACTAACTGCTGGTTCAATAATTCCTTGATCAAGCATATCCTGCAATTCTTTTTTAACTTGTTCTCTGTGAATATATGGAATGGGATAATGCTTTGCTTTAAATGTATCGTGCTGCTTGACTTGAAATTCATACATAAATCCGGACATAGTACCAGGAATGTTGTCGAAAACTGGAGCTTGCTGTAAAAGAATTTTGTGTAATTGCGTTCGCTCGTCGTCTGTAGTTGCACTGCTCTCTTTAACCTTATCAGAAATCAATTGCATTACGTCGAAGTCAGCTTCGTCTGGAGTATTATAGTTGTGTACGTACGTATCCGTGAACAATGTGGGATTACAGTCTATGTCACGTGTTGCGGAAATGACCTCTGTGCGGTTAATTGTTTGCTCTTCCGCAGATAGTGAGTGCTGAAATTCTAAAGCAAGTTGTACATTTTCATCCTTTAACATTAAATAAGAATTCTGAAAATCAATAACTGCGTCGTGTTGTACCAGAAAATTCGTACCTAAAATAACGTCTGTTGTCAATAAAGGAACAATCCAAAAATTAGAGTGAAAAGTATGACCTCCAATAGAAAATGATAAATGCGTCTGTAATTTAACGTCTACTCCTTTACTCGGTACTGCTCCTTTCACTTTCATTTTGCCTAAAGGTAATGTCGGATAGGTATTCTCTTTGTTGCACTCATTGAAAGTCTCCTCATTAATTACTGATATAGGTGATCCGGAATCGATTACTGCTGAAAATTTCGATGATCCAATTTTAATTTCGATAACAGGATGTGAAATAGTTTTCTGAACAACTGGTCTTTCCTGCAAGAGAGTGTCTCTGATATCGTCAAAAGTAATTACATTTTCGTGAACAACATTTTGCGTGTCAAAGGTAGTGCTTGTGTTATTAGAAGATGCGTCCTGTGCAGTATCTAGTCAGATTCTATCTGACGTGTTATTATTATTAGGAGGATTCTGTGGCATTTCTACTATTTGAACAGTTCTATTACTTCTTCCAGACGTGTTACGCTCTGGATGGTACCTACTGTCGGGTTCATTCATGAGAATATGTTCTTGCGTATGATTTTGCTGTTGGTGAGACCGACTGTTATTATATGTACGCTGGTAATTGTGCTCATCGTTTTTACGTCTGTCGTAATAGTCATTCCTATACGGTGTATTGCGATGGGAATTGAAATACTGTCTTCTTTGTACATAGTTGTTTCTCTGCTCCCGTGCGTTACTATGTGTTGGACCAGGGGCTATACGTCCACGCGGCGAAACATTAAAGCCTGGTTGACCTTGTGTATTCCATTGTTGGTTAGGTATGCTAACCGGCTGGTTTTGATGTTGTTGTTGTGAAACACCTCTATTGTTACTAAAGTGTTGTTCCTGTTGCTGAAAATTTTGACGGTATTGATAATTAGAATTTTGCCTGTTATTAAAGTTTTGGTAGTTGTCGTTCCTAAAGCGTCTGTTATCTTTCCGATTGAAATTACGTCCCTGATCATAATTGTAGTACTGTTGTTGACCTTGGTTGTTACACGAAAAGTTTTTGTTTACAAAAGAATAATCAAATTGCTGTACTTCCAAGAGCTGTAAAAGATCTCTAAACGCTGAAATATTTTCTTTTTGCTGACCTGTTAGAAGTGACACTCGTAATGACCGTGGTAATTTGGAAATGCATAATTGTATCAGTGCGGATTCACAGTACGGTTCACTCAGGTATTGGTTTTGTTGTACCATGTGCTCAAAAAATTGCGTCACACTCGGAAAATTTGAGTTCTCGTAATTCGGCAAACTAATTAACTGATCTTTAATTCCGCGCTGTGTCGTCTTCGACCAGTACGCTGACAGAAAAGCATTCTGAAATTCCTCTACCGAGTAACACTGTCTCGCGATCGGTCTCATACGAGTTGCCGGTTTGCCTTCCAAAAAACTGCAAATAAATTCAAGTTTGTGTGTTACAGGCCAAGTCGGTGGAAGAGCAAAGCTAAATTGTTGAATCCAATCCAATGGGTGAATCTGCGTTCTATCGTTTTTAAAAACTTTAAACTTTCTCACTGACAGAAAATTTTTGTAGTCGAAATTATCATCTCTGTGTGATAGAACAGGTTCAGGATCGTAAGAGAATCTATTGAACTGTGGTTGATCGGAATCTAAGTCCCGTACTCTCTGTAGATTACCCAAATTATACGCACTGCGTGAGTCTGACTCATATTCATAAAGTGGCGTCTGTTGTGGCATGTTATTAACTGAAATGTTTTTCATCTCTGTTACTTCTTGTTGTAAATTTGATAACTTCCTACGTAACGTGTTGTTAGATGAATCGATCTCATTAATCGTCTGCTGTAAATTTTGAAATTCAGGTGTTTGGTTAAATGAAACCGGTGCAGTATCGTCTGATTTATTGTCATAGTATTTTCGATAACATCAATACGACTGGCCAATTCATCATATTTTTCAGTCAGTATTTTAACCTGATCATCGGTTTTAGAATCAGACGCATTAATCTGTTTTTGCAACTTGCGCGTAGTTTCGCTCAGTTTTTTAACATCAGCTTTGATAACATCACAATCCTGTGTTAGATCTAATTGTTCGAATCTATCTGTCACTGTTTGAATATTTACTGTGTGTGTATCTGTTTTTGATTTAAGGTCAGAAATTTCATCCCGTAATTCCGCGTTCAATTGTTCTATGGTATTAATTTTGTCAGACACTGTAGTAATATTATTGTCTACATACGTCTTCGCTTTCGCGAATATTTTACGTTTGTCCTCTTGTCTTTGTGCAGTGATTGTTTCCATAACCTGACGTTTGACTTTATTTTGATCTTGAATAAATTTGCGGAAACGCGTATCACTGTTCTGTATGTGCTGATTAAAGCGCTCGTTAATCTGAGTGTTCTGCTGTTCGAATTTCGCGTCTATCTTTGCGTCCATTGTGCGCGAAAGTTCTACCGTTATTGCTTTAAACTCGTCCCGTAATTGTGTAGCTTTTAAAGAGCATTGTTTAGCGACTTCGCTAATTTCGTCTCTGAGTGTTTCTGTTGCGGCTGTCTGCATTTCCCTTAATTCTTGCGCAACAGACTTAATTTCTTCGCTATTTTTTTGTGAACAAGCCTCAATTTCCACGCGCAACTGTTCCTTAGTGTCATGGCACTGCGCGGCAACAGCTCTAATTTGTTCACTAAGCTGTCTGGAATTGTCGTCTAATTTTTCATTCTGTTGTCTGACCTGTTCACTAAGTTGTTTGAGATTTTCGTCATTATTGTCAAGTTTCTCATTTAAGTGTTTGTTATCTTCCCTAAGTTGTCTGAAATTGTTGTCTGTTTTCTCACTCTGTTGTTTGATATCTGCACTAAGTTGTTGTTTGAGATCTTTACTACTGTTGTCTATTTTCTCACTTTGCTGTTGTAGCAAACTTCTCATAATTCGTACCAAGTCAAAACTAGCGTTTATATTCTCTGTGCTGTTTAGTGGTGGATCTGGAATTTTCTCGTTTTGCGTGACCATTTGGTCATTCTGTAATTTACAGAAAGGTTTATCAGTCGGACCTACACTGTCACTCACTATTTCGGAATTAAATAAATCCGTCGTACTTTGTGTATCCTGTTCATTTTCATTACACAAATTCGTCTGAACGTTACTTGAGTCTTCCAAATCGGGTGTGTTAAGCTGGGCAGCGCTCATTATAATAGGGCGTCCCGCGTCATCAATTGTCGTCAAATTAACAGACGAGACAATTGGGTTCGTTTGTTCATCATCAGGGTAAAAGTCATCACTAGTGGTTGGAATGCACTGATTGTTAGTGAACGCAGGATTGTCATCATTACTCTGCGTGTCACAATTATTATCAGTCACGTTGTTTGAGTCGGTAAATTCATTCACAATACCTCGCGATACACTATTCATAGTCTTTCGCGGCATTTTTACAACAGTCACAAATATTCACAAAACAATAAGCACAAATGCAAAAACAACACACAAATACAACAGAGCAACGAATTGCCGTTGACCTGTAGAAAGAAAGTCACAAGATTAATAAAAGCGTTGCGCCAAATTCTAATTATACTTAAGCAAATAAGAGCAGATATCTGACTGTTGCTCAAAAGACTCTCAACGAAATACGATCCTGGACTGGGTGTCGCCAAGTGTAATCTCCCCACAAAATTTTAATGACAGAAATACTAAATGAATAGGAGCCAAACGTCCAAACGTAACCTCCCTGCAATTAAATTTAATGACAATAAAACTGATAATCGCAATCTGACTCAAATATAAATTCCTCACAAAAAATTAAAGTCCATTCAGTGATAAGAAAATTCAATTAAACCGAAATATTGGTCTTCGGCCCTGTGTAAAACAATCAGAATTAAAGTCTTACCTCAGAATAAATGGATGTCACATTTCTGCACTTGTTGTTGCGCACCGCTTGGAGGAACTGCATTGCAAATAATAATATTCTCTTTTTTTGTGATTTTAGTGAAATTTTTCTTCAAAAGAAGTGGAATGAAATGGGAAGTGCAACGAAATCTTTAGTTCAATAAAAAATTAAATTTTTGAGAAAATGCTTTTGAAATAAAAATTATTATTGGGGGACTTGTTGGAGAATAATTACAATAAATAAATTTTTACATTATCTAATGATTATATTAATTAATAGTATACCTCATTCACCATCTTGACCAGTGTTGCCGACCGCCTACATCACACAACCGCACTGGGCTGCTACTATTGACCGACCGCTCTGCATGACGACTATTAGCGTACTGCACGCGACGACTACTGACAGAGTACTGCTCTCAACTAGACAGAGCTACAGACTCGCAACGACTACAGACAGAGTACTGCTCTGCATAGCGACAACTAGCGAACTGCTCGCAACACTCGTGCGGTCAAGCGCATACTCTCTGGTCACAGATGCTACAATGCCTCGCCATCGCTGCTATGTTACATACGTGTTTCAATGTTCATCACCTCAGCCCGCGACCTCTTCACGTCCCTCGGATGATTACCTTCAACGAATGGGGTCATATGATGAGAACCCAACGTCCGATGACAGCAACTCCTCAGACATGCAGGTATTTGGCGGTAATGTTCATCACCTCAGCCCGCGACCTCTTCACGTCCCTCGGATGATTACCTTCAACGAATGGGGTCATATGATGAGAACCCAACGTCCGATGACAGCAACTCCTCAGACATGCAGGTATTTGGCGGTAATGTTCATCACCTCAGCCCACGACCTCTTCACGTCCCTCGGATGATTACCTTCAACGAATGGGGTCATATGGTGAGAACTCAACGTCCGATGACAGCAACTCCTCAGACATGCAGGTATTTGGCGGTAATGTTCATCACCTCAGCCCGCGACCTCTTCACGTCCCTCGGATGATTACCTTCAACGAATGGGGTCATATGATGAGAACCCAACGTCCGATGACGGCAAGTCCTCAGACATGCAGGTATTGGGCGGTAATGTTCATCACCTCAGCCCGCGACCTCTTCACGTCCCTCGGATGATTACCTTCAACGAATGGGGTCATATGGTGAGAACCCAACGTCCGATGACAGCAACTCGTCAGACATGCAGGTATTTGGCGGTAATGTTCATCACCTCAGCCCACGACCTCTTCACGTCCCTCGGATGATTACCTTCAACGAATGGGGTCATATGATGAGAACCCAACGTCCGATGACGGCAAGTCCTCAGACATGCAGGTATTGGGCGGTAATGTTCATCACCTCAGCCCGCGACCTCTTCACGTCCCTCGGATGATTACCTTCAACGAATGGGGTCATATGGTGAGAACCCAACGTCCGATGACAGCAACTCCTCAGACATGCAGGTATTTGGCGGTAATGTTCATCACCTCAGCCCGCGACCTCTTCACGTCCCTCGGATGATTACCTTCAACGAATGGGGTCATATGATGAGAAACCAACGTCAGATGACGGCAAGTCCTCAGACATGCAGGTATTGGGCGGTAATGTTCATCACCTCAGCCCGCGACCTCTTCACGTCCCTCGGATGATTACCTTCAATGAATGGGGTCATATGGTGAGAACCCAACGTCCGATGACAGCAACTCCTCAGACATGCAGGTATTTGGCGGTAATGTTCATCACCTCAGCCCACGACCTCTTCACGTCCATCGGATGATTACCTTCAACGAATGGGGTCATATGATGAGAAACCAACGTCAGATGACGGCAAGTCCTCAGACATGCAGGTATTGGGCGGTAATGTTCATCACCTCAGCCTGCGACCTCTTCACGTTCCTCGGATGATTACCTTCAACGAATGGGGTCATATGATGAGAAACCAACGCCAGATGACGGCAAGTCCTCAGACATGCAGGTATTGGGCGGTAATGTTCATCACCTCAGCCCGCGACCTCTTCACGTCCCTCGGATGATTACCTTCAACGAATGGGGTCATATGGTGAGAACCCAACGTCCGATGACAGCAACTCCTCAGACATGCAGGTATTTGGCGGTAATGTTCATCACCTCAGCCCGCGATCTCTTCATGTCCCTCGGATGATTACCTTCAACGAATGGGGTCATATGGTGAGAACCCAACGTCCGATGACAGCAACTCCTTAGACATGCAGGTATTTGGCGGTAATGTTCATCACCTCAGCCCGCGACCTCTTCACGTCCCTCGGATGATTACCTTCAACGAATGGGGTCATATGATGAGAAACCAACGTCAGATGACGGCAAGTCCTCAGACATGCAGGTATTGGGCGGTAATGTTCATCACCTCAGCCTGCGACCTCTTCACGTCCCTCGGATGATTACCTTCAACGAATGGGGTCATATGATGAGAACCCAACGCCCGATGACGGCAAGTCCTCAGACATGCAGGTATTGGGCGGTAATGTTCATCACCTCAGCCCGCGACCTCTTCACGTCCCTCGGATGATTACCTTCAACGAATGGGGTCATATGATGAGAACCCAACGCCCGATGACTGCAAGTCCTCAGACAAGCAGGTATTGGGCGGTAATGTTCATCACCTCAGCCCACGACCTCTTCACGTCCCTCGGATGATTACCTTCAACGAATGGGGTCATATGGTGAGAACCCAACGTCCGATGACAGCAACTCCTCAGACATGCAGGTATTTGGCGGTAATGTTCATCACCTCAGCCCGCGACCTCTTCACGTCCCTCGGATGATTACCTTCAACGAATGGGGTCATATGGTGAGAACCCAACGTCCGATGACAGCAACTCCTCAGACATGCAGGTATTTGGCGGTAATGTTCATCACCACAGCCCGCGACCTCTTCACGTCCCTCGGATGATTACCTTCAACGAATGGGGTCATATGATGAGAAACCAACGCCAGATGACGGCAAGTCCTCAGACATGCAGGTATTGGGCGGTAATGTTCATCACCTCAGCCTGCGACCTCTTCACGTCCCTCGGATGATTACCTTCAACGAATGGAGTCATATGATGAGAACCCAACGCCCGATGACGGCAAGTCCTCAGACATACAGGTATTGGGCGGTAATGTTCATCACCTCAGCCTGCGACCTCTTCACGTCCCTCGGATGATTACCTTCAACGAATGGGCTCATATGATGAGAACCCAACGCCCGATGACGGCAAGTCCTCAGACATACAGGTATTGGGCGGTAATGTTCATCACCTCAGCCCGCGACCTCTTCACGTCCCTCGGATGATTACCTGCAACGAATGGGGTCATATGATGAGAAACCAACGTCAGATGACGGCAAGTCCTCAGACATGCAGGTATTGGGCGGTAATGTTCATCACCTCAGCCTGCGACCTCTTCACGTCCCTCGGATGATTACCTTCAACGAATGGGGTCATATGATGAGAACCCAACGCCCGATGACGGCAAGTCCTCAGACATACAGGTATTGGACGGTAATGTTCATCACCTCAGCCCGCGACCTCTTCACGTCCCTCGGATGATTACCTTCAACGAATGGGGTCATATGATGAGAACCCAACGCCCGATGACGGCAAGTCCTCAGACATGCAGGTATTGGGCGGTAATGTTCATCACCTCAGCCCGCGACCTCTTCACGTCCCTCGGATGATTACCTTCAACGAATGGGGTCATATGATGAGAACCCAACGCCCGATGACGGCAAGTCCTCAGACATGCAGGTATTGGGCGGTAATGTTCATCGCCTCAGCCCGCGACCTCTTCACAACATAGTGACGCGGCAGCGCAGTTTCCTCCCGCGAGCGCCTCGAGCGATGCCACACCTGCAGTCCGGACTCCACCTGAGTGCACAGCGGACGAACCACCGAGGGGCACTGCCTCCGTACTGAAGTGCTCCTGGTCCGATGAGGTAGAGGATGCAACCGCGCTACCACCTGGCTCCATGGAAGAGAATGTCCTGATGGAGGTGAAATTTTTTTAAGTGCATTATCTGAAAACTACCTTGAGCAGCTAAACAGAGAACCGACTCGTGGAGATAACGTATTAGACGTTCTGGTGAGAAACAGACCCGAACTATTTGAAACAGTTAACGCAGAACAGGGAATCAGCGATCATAAATCGGTTACTGCATCGATGATTTCAGCCATAAATAGAAATATTAAAAAAAGGTAGGAAGATTTTTCTGATTAGCAAAAGTGACAAAGAGCAGACTTCAGAGTACTTTACGGCTCAACACAAAAGTTTTGTCTCAAGTACAGAGAGTGTTGAGGATCAGTGGACAAAGTTCAAACACATCGTACAATATGCATTAGATCAGTATGTGCCAAGCAAGATCGTAAGAGATGGAAAAGAGCCACCGTGGTACAACAACCAAGTTAGAAAACTGCTGTGGAAGCGAAGGGAACTTCACAGAAAATATAAACATATCCAAAGCCTTGCAGACTAACAAATATTACGAAAAGCGAAATGTAGTGTGAGGAGGGCTATGCGAGAGACGTTCAATGAATTCGAAAGTAAAGTTCTGTGTACTGACTTGGCAGAAAATCCTAAGGAATTTTGGTCTTATGTCAAAGCGGTAGGTGGATCAAAACTAATTGTCCAGACACTCTGTGACCAAAATGGTACTGAAACAGAGGATGACAGACTAAAGGCCGAAATACTAAATGTTTTTTTCCAAAACTGTTTCACAGAGGAAGACTGCACTGTAGTTCCCTCTCTAGATTGTCACACAGATGAAAAAATGGTAGATATCGAAATAGACGACAGAGGGATACAGAAACAATTAAAATCGCTTAAAAGAGGAAATGCCCTTGGACCTGATGGGATACCAGTTTAATTTTACACAGAGTACGCGAAGGAACTTGCCCCCCTTCTTGCAGCGGTGTACCGTAGGTCTGTAGAAGAGTGTAGCGTTCCAAAGAATTGGAAAAGGCCACAGGTCATCCCCGTTTTCGAGAAGAGACGTCGAACAGATGTGCAGAAGTGTGGACCTATGTCTCTCACGTCGATCAGTTGTAGAACTTTGGAACACGTATTATGTTCGAGTATAATGACTTTTCTGGAGACTAGAAATCTATCCTGTAGGAATCAGTATGGGTTTCGAAAAAGACGATCGTGTGAAAACCAGCTCGCACTATTCGTCCACGAGACTCAGAGTGCCATAGACACGGGTTCCCAGGTAGATGCCGTGTTTCTCGACTTCCGCAAGCCGTTTGATACAGTTCCACTCTGTCGCTTAATGAACAAAGTAAGAGCATATGGACTTGTGTGATTGGACTGAAGAGTTCCAAGACAACAGACGCAGCATGTCATTCTCAATGGAGAGAAGTCTTCCGAAGTAAGAGTGATTTCACGTGTGCCGAAGGGGGACCGTTGATATTCACAATATACATAAATGACCTCGTGGATAACATCGGAAGTTCACTGAGGCTTTTTGCAGGTGATGCTGTTGTACATCGAGAGGTTGTAACAATGGAAATTTCAACTGAAATGCAGGAGGATCTGCAACGAATTGACGCATGGTGCAGAGAATGGCAATTGAATCACAATGTAGGCAAGTGTAATGTGCTGCGAATACATAGAAAGAAAGATCCTTTATCATTTAGCTACATTATAGCAGGTCAGCAACTGGAAGCAGTTAATTCCATATATTATCTGGGAGTACGCATTAGGAGTGATTTAAAATGGAATGATCATATAAAGTTGATCGTCGGTAAAGCAGATGCCAGACTGAGATTCATTGGAAGACTCCTAAGGAAATGCAATCCGAAAACAAAGGAAGTAGGTTACAGTAGACTTGTTCGCCCACTGCTTGAATACTGCTCACCTGAGTGGGATCTGTACCAGATAGTGTTGATAGAAGATATAGAGAAGATCCAACGGACAGAAGCGCGCTTCGTTACAGGATCATTTAGTAATCGCGAAAGCGCTACGGAATGACAGATAAACTTCAGTGGAAGACTTTGCAGCAGAGACGCTCAGTAGCTCGGTACGGGCTTTTGTTGACGTTTCGAGAACATACCTTCACCGAGGAGTCAAGCAGTATATTGCTCCCTCCTACGTATATCTCGCGAAGAGACCATGAGAATAAAATCAGAGAGATTAGAGCCCACACAGAGGCATAGCGACAATCCATCTTTCCACGAACAATACGAGACTGGAATAGAAGGGAGAACCGATAGAGGTATTCAAAGTACTCTCCGCCACACACCTTCAGGTGCCCTGCGGAGTATGGATGTAGACGTAGATGTAGAGGTGCGGCGCACAGCCACGACACCGTGCAGCCGCGACGGATGTAGCAGCAGCTGGTCCACCGCAGACGGACGCCGCCGGAGCGGACGTCACTTTCCAGGTAGGCGTGGAGACCCGACAATACCGACTGGCGACTTCAACGTCATTAATATCTGTGCACACCACAAACTGACGATGTTACAATAAACGCTAAACGTGGCAGATATAGACACAGCCCTCTTACTGGAGGCCTATGTCGCGGATTTCGTCGGCCCTTTCGGATACACCGCTCACGGCTCTACGCGTCTGTTACTGGCAGAGGCGTCGCAGCCCTTTTCCGTGACGGTTTAATTGCCAAAAACGTCGCTTTCCTTCCTGATGAGAGAGGCGTGGTGCTGACTCTCCAGAACTGACAGTTGCCGTGAAGGGTCTGCATTCTTCACGGATGCGGTAGCACCCCTGTTAATAGAAGATCAGGACGCCTTAATCTTCGTTTTGGATTTAAGTCCACCCACGCACCGAAGGACCAACTGACACACTACGCTCCATGTGTGGCGCTCTCCACCATCATAATGTACCTTCGTAACCTTCGACTCGTAAACGCGTGTGAGTATGCTCACGGCTGTAGGGAGGGTTTCTCGCACTGTACCTGCCACTTCTGCAGCTGCATAGATCTCGTCTATCTCTCACGTTCCATTTATCAGGACACACGTGCAGCTGAAACCGGCCCCGATGGCTTCCCTGACCATGTAGCCTGAATATGCACTGTCGCCATGCGCTGCCATGTGGCACGGTCGAGGTCCGTGGACGTTCAATATGCCACACCTACATTCGCCTGAATTTCTACAGCTCCTGCACACGTCGGCGAGTGACTTACCTGAACGCCCTCTTTTGATGGCTCCTGGACGCCAAGCCTACTCGTAGGAAGCCGCTGATTGGTCACTGCCTGGTGGCGGCACTCCCTAGATTTTTATTCCCCCATTCTGAGAGATTGTTCCACAGTGCCGCACTCACCTGCCCGTCAGCAAGCAATGAACTGTGCAAAAGCACGGATCACGACGCTCACGAGGCGATACCTCTAAGGGACGCTTGTTCGTGCGCGCACCATGGATGGACCTGACTACGAAGGACCTTCGATATGTCACATCTTCGCAAACGTCGGCGTCGGCGACGGGCGCTTATCCATGCTCTAGCTAGGGCCGACCGTTGCTATGTCACTACCCAACGAGAGATGGACATGTTCTGCATATCCACGACAGTAAATTATTCGCAAAACGCCATCATCCTCCGAACGCGACTGAGGAGATCTCTTACCTTATGTACAACACGCTACCGCGGGACGTGCAAACGGAATTAATTGAGGACGTGACGGAGAAGGAGATCACTGCAGCTATATTGGCCGGCACGCTACACAAGTCACCAGGAACCGAAGGCCTCCCGTTAGAGCGCTACAGGACCTAGCGCCAGTTATTGACGACAGCCTGGACGTACATACATCGTGACCTAATGTCTTCTGTTACCCACGGTGTCTTCGCAGTTACCTTCTTTGAACCTACGATTCTCTTTCCAACTTCTGTGACTGCCCTTTTTAGAGATGTCTGTCTCTCTTCAGCTATACCGGCTACTGAGCTATTCCTCACTGCTGTGTCTATAGCCTTAGAGAACATGTGTCGTATCTCGCTGTTCCTTTATACTTCCCCATCCGACTTCTTTGGGTATCGATTCTTCCTGACTAATCTCTTAAGCTTCATCACTACTAAACTGTGATCTGTGTCTATATTGCTTCTGAGTACGCCTTACAGTCCAGTATCTGATTTCGGAATCTCTGCCTGACCATGATGTAATCTGATATCTTCCCGCATCACCCGGGCTTTTCCAAGTGTACCTTCCCCTCTTGTGACTCTTGAACGGAGTATTCGCTACTACTAGCTGAAAGTTATTGCAGAACTCAGTTAGTCTTTCTCCTCTGTCATTCTTTGTCCCAAGCCCATTTTCTCCTGTAACCGTTTCTTCTACTCCATCCCCTGCAACTGCATTCCAGTCCCCAACGACTATTAGATTTTCATCTCCTTTTCCGTATTCTACTATCTTTGCAGTATCCTCATGTACTTTCTCTATCTCTTCATCTTCAGCTTGCGACTTCGGACGTATACCTGAACTATCGTTGTCGGTGTTGGTTTGCTGTCGATTCTGATAAGAACAACCGTGTCACTGACCTGTTCACAGTGACACACTCTCTTCCCTACCTTCCTATTCATAACGAATCCTGTTCCCCTTATACCATTTTCTGCTGCTGTTAATATTAACCTATACTCCTCTGACCAGAGAACCTTGTCTTCTTTCTATTCCACTTCACTGACACCTACTGTACCTAGATTGAGCCTCTGCATTTCCCTCTTCAGATTTTCTAGTTACCCTACCACTTTCAAGCTTCCGATATTCCATGCCCGACTCGAAGAATGTTATCCTTGCCCTGGTTATGTTCTTCTGAGTCCGCTCCCGGAGATCCAGATGGGGTCTATTCCCACATCTTTTTCAGTTACGGCCCACATGTGATGTGGATACACGTAATGTGTGTTTAATTCAGTGGTTTCTACTGGCTTGTGCATCCTCATACCGTTCACCACTGCCGATTCTTCCGGTTTAGGGACACTTTGCCACCTCAAGAACAAGAGAATGCCCTGAACTTCAGTCCGCTTCTCCACCCTCTTTTACAAAGCAGTTGGCAGAATGAGGGTGACTTCTCATGCCGGAAGTCTTCGGCCGTCAACGCTGATTATTAATCAAAATTTAAGTGGTGGTGGGTTTCGAACATCGGAATGAGCACGTTTTGATTATTAATCAAAGACTCTATCCCCAGACCACGGGTGCGTAGGGTAACAACAGAACATAAATTAAAAAAGTCAACGTGAACATAAATTAAAAAATAAATACGTAATCAAAAATAATAAGAAACCTGCCTTGTATCGTCCTTCCCTGTTTTTGGTAGACGACTTGGGGGGGGGGGGGGGGGTCTCAGTGAGAGGGGCCAACGCCTGAAGTGGTGGAGCTTTTTTTTCTTTTTTTCTTTATTTTGTAGGTTTAGGTATACACAGGAAGGTGAGCAATAAATCTGTTATACTTTATAAAAATAAAAAATAAAGTAATCAAAAGATCCCGTGTTCGATTTCCGTTTCTGCACACATTTTTCACTCATCGCCGCTGACTCCGCATAAAAGTTTCGATGCAGCTAATTTAATCAGTTCCCTCCTTTTCCTTTCCTTTCTCCCTCCCCCCCCCCCCCCCCCCATCCCCTCGATCTACAATTTACACAACTTACATATGTTAAAAGTAGCGTCGTTTTCTCCTGTTGACAGTCAAACCATAGAAAAAGACCTATCTTCGATAGTCTATGTGCAATAAATTAAAACGTGAAATTTGTGTAAAGATGCTCAGTACAACAGTCAAAGAACTGTTTTTACACATGACAAACAGCAAAGACGGCCTCCTCAACAGAGGTGTCTTTTTGTGCACTGTTCAGTGGTGGTATCAGATATTACATTCAAAGCACTATTTTCGAGTGCTGTTGTTGTTATTGTAGTTTTCAGTCGATTCAGCTCTCCATGCTACTCTATTCAGTGCAAGCCTTTTCACTTCTGAGTGACTACTGCAACCTACATGCTTAGTGTACTCATCTCTTGGTCTCTCTCTACGATTTTCACCCTCCACGCTTCCTTCCAATACTAAACTGGTGATTCCTTAATGGCTCATAACGTGTTCTATCAACTGGTCCCTTTTTTTAGTCAGCTTGTGCCACAAATTCCTCTTCTTCCCAATTCTGTTCAGTACCTCCTCGTTAGCTACGTGATCTACCCATCTCATCTTCAGCATTCTTCTGTAGCACCACCTTTCAAAAGCTTCTACTGTCTTCTTGTCTAAACTGTTTATCGTCCATGTTCCACTTTCATACGTGGCTGCACTCCCTACAAATACTTTCAGAAAGGTCTGCCTGACACATAAATGTATGCTTGATGTTAATAAATTTCTCTACTTCAGAAATGCTTTCCTTGCCATTGCCAGCCTACATTTTATATCAGCCCTATTTTGAACATCATCAGTTAATTTGCTGCCCAAATAGAAAAATCATCTACTACAAGTAATAAGTGTCTTTAATACAGTTTAAATTAACATTTAATCAAACGAAATCACTTAGTAAATTGTAAAAATGATACATGGTTACATAGGAAACGGCACGAGGAATATCACGCTGCTTTGATGTTCTCTGTAAGTGTGGAAAATACGATGCTCTGATACATTTACGTAATTAAATAGAAAAGAAACATGGTATAGTTCAATAAGTAAGATATATACAGATGTGTGACTTCCAGTGAGGAGTTCTAATCTACTCCTCTATCAATCCACACCGTCTTTGTAAAGATTATATGAAGCGTTAAACAGTTATTAACCTTTCATGATAGTGCAACATTATTCGGTTTTAGTGCCAGCGTAAATTCTGTAGTTTTATAATATAAGGGATATTAAGGCCTCACTTCACATGCCTCAGAGACGTTATTTTTCTGCTGATCGAGAACTATCTACTGAGCGAATCGGAAATTTATTCTATAGGCAAACGCTAGCAGATGGAGCTTACCTCAAATGTGGTAAAATCTTCGATGTGCGTCTTGACACACCAGCTTTCCTTGGTTATCGGATACACTTACCTCTGATATGAAGTACTTACACACAAAGCACTGTTCTCTCTTCGACTGACACTTGTAACGCGCTGAGGAACCTGTTCTTGATCAAATACACCAGCTCAAACTGCAAGACTCCAAAAATCTGTGAGCGTGGGAGTAGCATTTCAATCAACCAGTCGAGTCTTTTCGTGTAGAATAGGTAAAAGGCGTTTCTAGGAGGAAAAAACTTGCACAGATTGGTGTAGCTAGCAGTCAGTTTGTTTACCGGTGGAAAAGAGCTGTGTTCTTTTGTATGAGAAAGATGAATTTAATATCTTGTCCTTTGATAGGGGAGTTTGTGGTGTAGTGGGTACATATTTCAAGCTGGGGCACAAGTAAAACTGATTTTGTACCTAAAGGACTCAACACAGTAGCACGGACCTTGCGACGTCTGTGGACCTCAGGTGGCCGACGTTTCTGACTCAGCTGCGGGACGAGGTGGCACGGCGGTGATCGGCCGCAGTAGAGGCTAGCTGGCGGTAGGCCCGTTGTGAGGCGACGGTGACATCCGTGTGCGAAACGACGATGATGATGGTGTTTGGATTGCGGGGCACTCAACTGCGCGGTTATCAGCGCCCGTACAAATTCCCAACCTTTGCTCAGTCCAATCTCGCCACGTAAATGAATGACGATGAAATGATGAGGACAACACAAACACTCAGTCATCTCGAGGCAGGTAAAAAATCCCTGACCCCGCCGGGATTCGAACCCGGGACCCAGTGCTCGGGAAGCGAGAACGTGACCCCGAGACCACGAGCTGCGGAGTCCGGGAGCGAACCTCGGACTTCCATCGAACTGCTGGCAAGTGGCACTTGCGAGCGGCCCAGTTGGACCCTCAGTCCACGGCTGGAGCCCCTTGGCATGAGGTCTTGAGGTCTTTTCATGATGATGGTAACGGTAGAGGGGCGGTGACCTGGCACTGCAACCGTTGATGATTCCAGCAGTTACTTCCTCAAAATGGCTTGTTACGGTGTAACGGCTTCAGAAGTCACGTATGCCGCTTGCCACACTGTCCCTGGTCCCTGGTTACTGCAATCGTCCGGGATACTCACCGGCAGAAGGGATGTGTCACCGGTACAGAACCGTGAGCTACAAGGCGTCTGCATAAGGTCGTTACTAGCCTGGTTGACGGCATCGAACTCATCTGTCTAGGCTCGTGTCATTTGCGAAATCTGCATCTGTACTCCAAAAAAAAATTCAAATGGCTCTGAGCACTATGGGACTCAACTTCTCAGGTCATTAGTCCCCTAGAACTTAGAACTAGTTAAACCTAACTAACCTAAGAACGTCACACACATCCATGCCCGAGGCAGGATTCGAACCTGCGACCGTAGCGGTCTCGCGGTTCCAAATTGCAGCGCCTAGAACCGCACGGCCACTTCGGCCGGCCATCTGTACTCCGCCAGCCATCTTACGGTGTACAGTAAAGGGTGCTTCTGGTACTACAATCGTTTTCCTCCTTCCCTCCTCCACTCACGAATGGCGTGTGGGGTAACTGACTGTCAGTAAATATCCATACGGCGTATAATTTCGCCCATTTTACCGTCGTGATCATTTCCCGGAGGTAGGTGAGAGAAAATAATAGCTTGCCTGACTTTTCTTAGAACGTAAGTCCTCGAAATGTCATCAGTAAATGTGATGCACATTGCACAATGTCTCGTGTAGCATCTGCGATTAGAATCTGTTGAGCATTTACGTAAGGCTCTTCCGCCAAGTAAACGAACATGTGAAGTAACGCGCCGCTCTTCGTTTTATCTCTTCTCTCTCTTCTATTAATCCGACTTGGTAAGGGTCCCAGACTGATTATCAACACTCAAGGATCGGTCAAACGAGTGTTTAGTAAGACATTCGCTTACATAAGTCGATCAGATGCTGGATTTACTCTGTACAGGCCCCACGCTGATACTCTATATGCATTTGAGGCTCTTTTGACTTAAATTAATAAAATGTTTTTGCTGCAGACTCTTACTCTCGAGTTCCTATGTGCGACTACTCCCTTTATAAAGTGAAACAATAAATAATGAAATCAATACGGTTTAACTAAGGACTCCAAATGCGTTTATCGCATTATCCACATGAATGGACACACAAAAGCTCCATAATTAAAAGAATACGCAGGCAGTATTTTACTATACGGTGAAAAATAAATTATGTCACAACTCACTGAAATTTACTCTTAAATAAAAAACAGAATTTATTGTTCATCTTTCTAATTTGGATCAACGCTAAAGCTTAAAAATAAAAGGAACCAGAGCCAAATTGACTAACGAGTAATTCCGGTACATGTAATGAAACTATTCGTAGTCCAGTTGTATGCACTGGAAATTAAAGTTTCACACTATGAAACCAATTAAAATTACTAATGCAAAAAGCGCAGAAACTTGTAAGAATGTTTAAGTCTTGTATCCTTCAACTCGTTTATATTATTCTAACTTCTCACTCTTGCTAACTCGCTGGAAGTCTACACGTCTGTGTGAACGTAGATAGTCTTTTGTGAATAAAACCCTCTAGATCGCTTATTAAAACTGCTTGGTTCATTACGAAGTTTCGGTTACTCCCACTATCAGATATCAAAAAGCTTAAAACGTATGAAATACGGTACTGCTTCAATACAACGGCTATGACAGATTGGGGTTTACCTGTAGCTTTTAATATTGACGGCGAACGTCCTTTTATAAGTTCTAAGAATTTTGATATCTGATGATGGCACTAGCTGAACGTCATAATAATTACAGAAATTTTAACAAGCGATCTAGACGGTTTTATTCACAAAATAGTCACAGTAATCACGAACTCGGAGAAAAAATTCATTTTCTGTATTTCCTAAGTGTTTTCTGCCAACATACACAAATTTCACAAATCAGTGACCGGTACTTACAAATTTTCTGAAAGCCTCAGAGACTCGACCCAGTGACCGCTCGTCGATATGTTTGTCTTCCCTGCTCCACCTCTCGCACACGACTCACCCTGGAAGAGACGGCCGTCACTTATTTATCCCCTCGCACTGTCGTTACGAAAATGTATGTACTTCCGCTCTTTATACATACTTCGAAACTATTAGTCTCACTGTATGCATACATATGATGCGCCAAATAAATGAAAATGTTCCCTTATTCTCACTGCTGTCTTTATCTTTTTTTCTGAATTCATTAGTTTTCTCAAGAATAAAAGTTCTGTATGGTCAAACGCTACTTTAGTCCACTTCGCAGTCATTAAATTAAAAACAAATATGGCTGAATAATTTATACAGTGCTACTCTGACAGGTTTCACTATAGAAATTTAGAGTAAAAAACTTTAAAATCCCGTTACGTTCTACACTTTTATCAATTGAAACGATACAAAATGCAAACCTAGTAAAATAAATACATAAACGTTTTTACCGAGAGGGCCAGACTTGATGCTTCATAAGGGAATTTTAAACATCGCTTGTCAATTTAGTCAGGTTTAACCATAAACGTCCTCTGTGAGTGATTTCCAGTCTGCTGAAAGCACTTCCGCGACGTATTTAGATGTAAAAGCTATCCAAAAGCTTTCTCGCTATAGTCAATAACACAGGGTAAGTGACAGGTATACCTCTCTGAAGCCTGAATTGCTGATATCTGTTTCTAAACAGTACTTTACGTTCTTCGTTCACGGTTTTTCCGATCAGTTTTTCCTGCAATATGAAATCAGTTTCTTCGGCATCACATCATGGAATGATGCTCCACTGTATGATTTCCATATTGAAATCATCCCCAAGCGTAGTTTCAAAGTCTGTGTGAAGTAGATTTAAACGTTGAACTAGACTGAAACGTCATTACCATGGTGGCAGTTTCTCTGTGACAAACTGGAAATCTGAGAATATTCCCGCCATCCAGTGTTTTGCTTCATTATTTTAATTCTGGAAATAGAAGCTAAAATGAGTGGCTTTGTTTTTGTCAAATTTAGAATATCACCTTGTGAGTGCAAGTTAGCCTCATTAAAGTTTCTTTGAAAGCGGTATCTTTAGGATTGAAAAACTCTAAAACATTCTCAAAAAGTGAGAAAATTCGTATGAAACAGATGCGTTTACAGTGTCATCTTCAGTGTGAAGGAAGAAGCGATCAACGTTCTAGTAACTTTTATCATATATCTACGTATATAACGTAGAATTGATTGCAACGTTTCGAATTTTGTACACTGCGAAGCAGGGTGCATTTTGTTTTAAGTAGCTTATAAATCCACGATAACACACAACATACACACATGGCACATGCCCCAACTGCTACCGCTGATAATTATCATATTTGATATGTTGAAGTTATGTTTCAAAGCATTTAATACTGATTCACATTTACTGTTTGTTGTCACATTTGTCTTGGAGAGCGGATCTTCACAGAACAAAACGAACATATGCCAATCAGAATGCTTGATTAAAGGGTATAGTTGATTCGTCCATTTGTAGGGAGAAAGGATCGTTTGTAGAAAATTACTCACCAGCTGTGATGTTGCTCAAAGCACTTCTTTGAGTTTATCATAAGCAGGTTTGTGTAGAACAGTTTTTAAAACCTCTTCAGCGGCTGGCAAAATTAATTGTTCCCCGAAAGCAGTTAGCCAGATCCTGCTATTAGTAGCGAGATATTGTGAGACAACCGCGATTCATCGTTACATCTTTTTGACGTCAAAGCGAATATACTGTCCACCGTAGGTATCTCTTAATGTTGTGGTTCATGTGTCTGGAAGTACTTCAAATTTTACATGCCTTATTAGAGTGACGATCCTCCATCTTGGATGGCGTCATAGCAATATTGCTTAAAAATTTGTTGCGTAAAAGACGCATAGGTTATTGTTTGCCCAAGAATGATGTAATTAACCCAAATTTGAAATAATCTACACTGTCCCGTTTACATTTCTCTTTATAACCGGCCACATTTAGTATAAATCTTCTTCTGTGGATAAAAATTAAGCTCTTGAGGTAAATGTGATAAGGCATAACAGTCAAAGTCAATCGTCCGAACATAAAGTCACTATAGGCTTGTCTTTACGCAATTGAAGGAACTAAAAAAAGGAAACTTAACTAAAATATAATTTACTTATTTTTCTCCGGCACACGCAAATAACATCACACTTTAATGTGTATGGTATCTAACTATAGTCTCATCACAAAGAGATGAACGAGGGCTAGTTCTGGATCGGCAGAAGTCGGTCGACTTGGGTACGCTCATGTTTTGTGTCCACCCGCTGCCAACCCCAGGGATGAAACACGGATCCTCGAAAAGCAGCCACTACGCAGTGAGTGTTGTGTTGTGTCCCAAATTAATACATCTGTTGAGTGACGAAGTGATCCGCGGTCCATCACAGGCAGCGTCAGATACTCTCTGTACTCCTGCTATAAGAGCATGGAGTAGCACTTTATGCAGTGGAGCTAGAAAAATGATTATGTTGCTGAATGTTGCGAACAGAAGAGGAAAAATAATGAGTTGCTCCACCCTGCGTCTTAGGTAATGATGCGAACAGTGACATATACAAGAGCAAGCTTCAGTTCTGCGAGAAGGATTCGAAACTTTGGTTACGATCTTCCTAAATGGGATCCACTTGTGGGGCGTTGGGTGGAAAATAAAAATTATTATTCCTATTATTTGTATTGCCGTTCTCAACACAGGCTCTCAAACTACAATGTTGGCAACCAGAAAGTGATCAGCAAAAACATGATGCCTGTAATTAGAGTTCACTGTGGCCACTCTGATGGAGAATTAGAATTACTTATTATTGATGTTCATTACTCTGCGGATTTAGGAAGATGTCCTGGATTCATAGAAAATGCAGTTTAATATAACAATTTTCACTATATTCCGAATACGATAAAGCCTAAAAATAAAAAAAAATTATTACCCATATCATCTATTGTACTATCAGAGCTGTTCAGAGTCTATTGCGAGGATCCAATTATCCCTAGATAACGAAACTGTTCAATAATCGTTATCGATGTAAATGTTCAAAGTGAATACTCGCCAAAATTTGATGTTAATACTCATCAAACGCCACGCTGGTAGTGGTAGAAAGTTTGTCGTGCGGCGACCCGAGAAAATAATGCTTGCCAAAATTTGAGAATAAATCACAGAAGTCGTTCTGCAATTAACATTTTACCCCAATGCGAACTCATTGTTACGTGCATACCGAGTTACATAATACGGCATCCAAGGCTGTTCCTGGCAACTGCACAAACGCGACGCGTCTTCCGACACTGAGTGCGCGCTGATATGAATCTAGAAAAGATCTGGGGCCTTACTCAAGTTTTTTTCCTTTATTGTATTTCAATTCCCCATCAGGGCGGGCTGGCAGCAGCATATGACCTGCTCTTCAGCCGAAAGACATAGAACAAACAATAGAAGACATTTAATAATATACAAAGGAGGAAACATTGTGAACATAGATATAAAAAGGGGGAACATCATGCAAGGCAATAGACAAAAAAACGCTACTGTAAAATGGAGATAAAAACCGTAAAATAGTAGCGCACACAAAAAACCACACACTGCGACAATTAAAACAACACAAGGCACAGTATGACCGGAGCATAAAAGTATCGACGGATGGCGTACCACATAACAAACACTGGCTGTGACACTAAATACAAGGCCAGCACACAATTAAAATCACACCTCTCGATGCACAGGAGAAACAGCACTAAATACAACACTGATGTGGCACACTGACGATGATCAAAACGGAGGATCTACCAGGCGCATGGAGATGAGAGAGACCAGAAGAAGGGAGGGAGGGAGGGGAAGAGAAGGGGGAGATGGGCGGGGTGAACCCTGAAGAGGGCCAGGTAGGGAGGGCTGTGGGAAGGAAAGAGGCAAAGGTGGGGTGCAGTGTCTCAGTGGGGTGGGGGAAGGAGAAGAATCCGCTCTGGGAGAAGGAGGGGAGAGGAAAAAGGGTGCCCAGGGGAGAGGGGGAAACAAGGCCAGGTTGTAGTTGGAAGAAGGGGTAGATGTCACGGCAAAGTTCATCAACCGGGAGGGGGAGGTGCTGGAAATTGTCCTGATGAAAGAGATGGAGGGTGTGGAGGTGGAGAGAGGGAGGGATACAGCGATAGAGGCTCGGTAATGACGGAGGGGGGTGGAGAGGAAGGAGAAAACCATAGGGTGGGGGGGATCAAGCCTGCGGACAATGTAAAGGATGCAGAGATGTTGGAGGAAGAGGAGGAGGTGGGGGAATGGGATGAGTTCATACAGGAGCCGTGTGGGGGAAGGAAGGTAGACACGGAGGTCAAGGTGGAGCGCATGGCGCTCGAGGATTTGGAGGGCCTTGCAAAAGCGGGTGGGTGCAGAGGTCCAGGCAATGTTGGCATAACAGAGGGATTTGTAGGTGTGGAGAATGTTATAAGGATGCAATCCTCATGTTGGGCCAGACAGGAGTTTCAGAAGGCGGAGGCAGGAATGGGCTTTCTGCTGGATGGTCTGGAGGTGAGGTAGACTACCATAAAGGGTGAGGTAGAAATCATGGAGACGAAAGGAGCGGGTGGTGAGGCCTATGATGATTGCCTGGGTTTTGGAGGGGTTTAGAAGGAGGAACCACTGGTTACACCAAGTGGTGAACTGGTTAAGGTGGGTTTGGAGGGTACGTTGGGACCGTTGAAGGGTAGGATAGAGAGCCAGGAAGGCGGTGTCATCAGCATACTGGAGAAGTTGGACAGGTGGGGGTGGCTTTGGCATATCAGCCATATACAAGACATAAAGGAGAGCGGAGAGGACAGAGCCCTGGGGGATGCCAGCAGTGGGGTAGATGATACGGGAGTTGGTGTTGTAGAGGGTTACATAGGAAGGACGGTGGGAGAGGAAGGACCAGATGGACAAAATTGATAGGCAGGGCGTACTGTTGGAGTTTAAAGAGAAGACTGGGATGCTATACACGCTCATAGGCATTTTGGAGGTCAAGGGAAACAAAAATGGCGGAGCGACGGGCGATGAGCTGCAAGGGACAGAAGGTAAATGATGTTAAGGAGTTGGTCATCAGCAGAGAAGGAGGATCGGAAGCCACACTGGGTAAGGGGGAGGAGGAGGAGTTGAGTAAGGTGCTGATGGATACGGTGGGAGAGGATGGATTCGAAGACCTTACTGAAGACGGAGGTGTGGCAGATGGGACGATAGGAAGAGGTGGCAGAAGGGTGCTTGTTGGGTTTGAGGAATAGGAGGGCGCGGAAGGTCTTCCACAGGTCAGGACAGAAGCCAGTACAGAGGATGACGTTATAGAGATGGGCTTACTCTAGCTTGCACACATTTATATAGCCACGGTGCGGACCGCGAAAGGCGAAGCCGACAACATTTGCCTTACTGACCAGCCACTGGGGCTACAAGAACACCACTTCAAGTAACTAAATAATTAATTTCTTCATTCGCTGAAGGCCAATGAAGCTCTCGATTTAATTGTGCAATCCTCACACAAGTAAGTATCTATAATAAAATTCTAATGTGGCTAGGTTAAATACTTTTGGCGAGAGAATTATTTCAGTTGTACTGCACTCAATAGATGAGCTCTGAAATTTCCCTTTGAAGAGACGCTACAGCTATTTTTGAAACTTCTCACATCTTTATTATTATAGCCTATCTCCATTATACCTAAATATGAACATCCTAGCTTCATTTAATTACTTACTTAATCTATCTTGTTTCATAACTTTTAGGACACAAAAACAGAAGAAAATCATTAACTTCAACCAAAATATTGCTTTGTGAGATCCAGCATGCTATTTCCATTAAATTACAATGAAAAAGGAATACGAATATAAATTTTGAAGTTTCTAACCCCTTCCTGTTGCGCCGATGATTTTTACTTAAAATCGAAAAGTGTTAAAGTTTCTAAACTGAAACTTAACACATCACTCCAGACATGGTATTAAATTTTCAGATTATTTACTTTACTTTTAAGGTATTGCACAACATTCGTGACGTCATAGCTAGTTACAGTGGACTAGGCTGGCACACCATGGAAAGCATATGAATTTTATATGGCGTGAGTAGGCTGCTTCTCTACACACTCTCGCGGACTCTCATTTATATCTAATGCATACCCTTTGATCTCTGCTAACATCGACCCCTTGCAGCTTAGAATCCAACAAAAATATAGATTTTTCTCCCTCACTGGGAAAACATGTGTCACATGTCTCTTTACGTGGGCGGATGTTTGTATACCAGATTTCGACGCTGTCACAAGGGCATTTGCAGTTTCAAAAAGAGATTTTCGAATTCTCGGTCCGCACTCACCATTGGTTTCTTTTTCTGTATTTTTAACTATGAAAGGGCAGGTTGTCAGTGTGGATACAAACCGTTTCGAGTATCGTACCCGAGCATAAGAAACTTGTTCTTCTGTCGATCCCAAAGAACTCCGTGGCAGAAGTACACCCGTCGGACGTACGTTGTGATGTTGGAAGGACTTAGTGACAAAATTTTCAGATCTAGTTCTGTTGAATGACTAAAATGTCACTCTCCACTTGAGAAGTAATGAAAAACAGTTCTCTTCGCAAAGACTTATCACTGTACTGAAATATGGTTGATAAAAACCAGGGTATTAAGAGGAACTTACTGGCAGATTAAAAGTGAAGCCGGACCGAGATTCGAACTCGTGATCTTTGCCTTTCGCGGGCATGTGCTCTACCAACTTTTTTTTTTTTTTTTGTTCGATATTTTTCGTTGCGTTTTGTCTGGGCGGACGTCACAAGACATTTGTTCTAGTTGATCGATGTTTCCTTGACTCAGTTTTTTTATTACAGAGAGCACGCAGGTCTCTGACTGAACATCCTGAGCTAACGTGCCGGCACCAACTGAGTTATCCAAGCACAACTCACGATCCATCCCCACAGCTTCAGTTCTGCCAGTACCTCGTCTCCTACCTTCCACACTTCACAGAAGCTTTCTGAGAAAGATGGAAGACTAGCACTCCTCGAAGAACGCATACTGCAAAGACATGGCTTATCGACAGCCTGGGGGATGTTTGCAGAGTGACGATGGGCCGTGAGTCGTGCTTGGGTAGCTCAGATGGTAGAGCACATCCACACGAGAGGCAAAGGTACCAGGTTCGAGCCTTGGCATGGCACACAGTTTTAATCTGCCAGGAAGTTTCATATCAGCGCACACTCCGCCGCAGAGTAAGAATCCATGGTATGAAATCCTGCTCAAATTTGTTTTAGAATGTGTTCTCTATCGCGTACATTATGTGGAGAAACTCCTTTCATTCCATGTGCATGGTGTAAAAAGCGTCATGTTTTAAGCATCTCATTACAGATTTTCGTTATTGTCATGATTTTTTAGCATAATAATGATTTACTCATTATTTTCAGTTAACAAACTACACCTACGTGAAGCTGGATTCTAAAGAAACCATGAATGTGAAATTTAAAATAATTATTTAAGGAATAAAACAATTGTAAGTAAAATAAATATTCAGAATAATCATACAATGTAAGCTTTCACGGCCGGTATTGTCTTCACTTAAAACTTCCGGGCTGATAGGCCGTGGTCAAAGTATAAAACTGTCTCCTGACGTTTCGTCTCCGACTGCGGGAAACATCCTCGGAGGTAAAGTTCGCCGCTTTACCTCCGAGGATGCCTCCCGCAGTCGGAGACGAAACGTCAGGAGACAGTTTTATACTTTGACCACGGCCTATCAGCCCGGAAGTTTTAAGTGAAGAATATTCAGAATAATAATGACTGTTTAGATATTTTAGTTGAGCATGTTGAAAATAATGCGACAGCACATTGTGTACCGCTTATTTTCCAAAAACGATTTTTTTCTAAACCAGCTTCATTACACATGGATGTAGATGGCTTTCAAGCTTCTGTAATTTATGTTCTAACAAAAGTTATCATTTTTCTCAAGTAATTAATGGTGGCAGGGTATTATGCAAAATTTCAGATTTTTACTAAAGTTGATTATGCAGTTTTCGAGAATGTTAATCACATGTCAACTTTATGTGAAAAAACTTGTATATGTATTATCGTTTTGAAGCTATTCTTTCTATACCTAATATGCCAAATTACCTTTCGGGGTCTGTTTTACCTCTTAAAAGTGAATCGGGGCACAAACAAACAAAATTAGCTATTGCTTTATTTTGCACCTCTGCAAACCACCAAAATTGCATCAAGATCATTTGTTTACTCTTGGAAATTTTCGCTTGTGAGTGACAAGCCACTGGAGGAGTTTATTAAAATTGTTGCGAAACACGGGGTGCTCATTTACCAACCGAAAAAATGCGTGGGACGACGGAAAAGCAAAGTCACGGTCACGAACGCCGGCGAACCTAGTGGGCGGTACAGCTTGCTCTGTGGACATCCGGTTTAATATGACGGAGTGTTGGAGTCCGCATCCCCGGACAAGGAAACGGCGGGCCCGTTAACTTTCCTTTCCAGGTCGACTCCTTTACCTCACGTGACTTCAGGGCGCGCTGTTTTAGAACATCTTCTCCCTGCCCCCCTTGCTCGATGTGTATCACTATACATTCTTATGTGTAGCTGGGGCTAGCTTAATAATTTTGTGCAGAATAATCCATGTCAAACATCCTGATATTTTGAAGACAGGAGTGATAGCTGGAGCTAATACAGACAATAAAGAAATCACTAATAATAAAAATTAAACTATGAGTAATGTTAGAACGAAAATGCGTGCAGCAGACAAACGCCTTCCACGTACACGTGATGCATTGCCTCTGTGTTACCTTTCCTTTCTATTATAGTATTTGTGTAAGTTTTATATGTAGTCGACATGTCATTGATCATTCACACTGCACGATGATTTATCCTCCTGTTGTGTTTACAGATTCGAACAGAAGGCAAACTGTCAGTACCTGTTTAGATGACGTATCCGTCGCAACACTGACGAAGCTCAAAGAAGTGTCTACAAGTACAGTTTAAAAACAGCATACAGGTTACATTTGGCAGTTCATTTGCCCATTTCAATACTGCAAGATATTTTAAAGCTGCAGATAAATTAAGAAAACTGCTTAGCAAGAATATTAATGACACGAAAGATGGCGTTCGGCATACTATGTAGCAACAGAGCACAGTGCAGTCCATTAATGGTGGAGCTGTCATTTACGATCCTTATGTCAGGCAGTTATACACTACTGGCCATTAAAATTGCTACGCCACGAAGAAATGCAGATGATAAACGGGTATTCATTGGACAAATATGTTATACTAGAACTGACACGTGATTGCATTTTCACGCAGTTTGGGTGCATAGATCCTGAGAAATCAGTACCCAGAACAACCACCACTGGCCGTAATAACGGCCTTGATACGCCTGGGCATTGAGTCAAACAGAGCTTGGATGGCACGTACAGGTACAGCTGCCCATGCAGCTTCAACACGATACCACAGTTCATCAAGAGTAGTGACTGGCGTATTGGGACGAGCCAGTTGCTCGGCCACCATTGACCAGACGTTTTCAATTGGTGAGAGATCAGGAGAATATGCTGGCCAGAACAGCAGTCGAACATTTTCTGTATCCAGAAAGGCCCGTACAGGACCTGCATAATGCGGTAGTGCATTATCCTGCTGAAATGGAGGGTTTCGCAGGGATCGAATGAAGGGTAGAGCCACGGGTCGTAACACAACTGAAATGTAACATCCACTGTTCAAAGTGTCGTCAATGCGAACAAGAGGTGACCGAAACCTGTGACCAGTGGCACCCCATACCATCACGCCGGGTGATACGCCAGTATGGCGATGACGAATACACGCTTCCAATGTGCGTTCACCGCGATGTCGCCAAACACAGATGCGACCGTCACGGTGCTGTAAACAGAACCTGGATTCATCCGAAAAAATGACGTTTTGCCATTCGTGCACTCAGGTTCGTCGATGAGTACAGCATCGCCGGCGCTTCTGTCTCTGATGCAGCGTCAAGGCTAACCGCAGCCATGGTCTCCGAGCTGATAGTCCATGCTGCTGCAAACGTCGTTGAACTGTTCGCGCAGATGGTTGTTGTCTTTCAAACGTGTCCATCTGTTGATTCAGGGATGTGGCTGCACGATCCGTTACAGCCATGCGGATAAGATGCCTGTCATCTCGACTGCCAGTGATACGAGGCCGTTGGGATCCAGCACGGCGTTCCGTATTACCCTCCTGAACCCACCGATTCCATATTCTGCTAACGGTCATTGGATCTCGACCAATGCCGCGATACGGTAAACCGCAATCGCGATAGGCTGCAATCCGACCTTTATCGAAGTCGGAAACTTGATGGTACGCATTTCCCCTTCTTACACGAGGCATCACAACAACGTTTCACCAGGCAACGCCGGCCAACTGCTGTTTGTGTATGAGAAATCGGTTGGAAACTTTCCTCATGTCAGCACGTTGTAGGTGTCGCCACCGGCACCAACCCTGTCTGAATGCTCTGAAAAGCTAATCATTTGCATATCACAGCATCTTCTTCCTGTCGGTTAAATTTCGCGTCTGTAGCACGTCATCGTCGTGCTGTAGCAATTGTAATCGCCAGTAGTGTATGTAGCAAATAACATTAAATCATAACAGTACTTGAGCCTACTCACATATGAAAACCTGTAATGTGATCACACAAATCGCACTACACTTGAGTCCATTCACCTATGGGAATCTGTAATGTGGTACCAAGAACCTACTTCTAAACGTTACTTGAGCAAGAAGTTTAGCAATATGGAGGACACTAGGGAAAGCGTAAAATCCAGATTGCCTTCTGCCAACTGTAAAACTAAATTTTAGGGCTGTGTGTTGATGATTCCTATGACAGTAATGAAAACAAAGATAGGCATTAAGATATATTACTGTTATTTTATTTTATTTGTCCTTCGACGCTGTAGCGTCACGCTGATATATTATTCGACGTTAATTGATGAGGTTGCTTTATTGGTGCAGGCATTGCTCTCAGCAGGTACTGGTCTCTAGTGAAACAAGTTCAAAATTTATTTCATGAGCACAAGAACGGCAGCGTATGTCTTCCATGTACTTCACGTTCTCCAGGTTCAAACATTATCATGCCAGCGTGGTCTGCATTGGGCCACAGCAGTTTGGGAAACGCTTCCGGCATCTCTCAAGGAACTGAAACAGAGGCTACGTGATCCTTTTCAAAATGGAACAGTTTTTTAGTGAAGAATTTACATTTGTCGATCTCAAGGAGTACTCTACTTTGACACAAGATAGTATTTCGTGCATGCTTATGTTTTTCTACATTTATAAATAAATATATAAAGTTGTAGATTAAGCAGGTGTACAATTCACTATCGGGATGATAGAAATTAGTAACTGACTATGAAGGAGGTTGCTAATTCTTATGTGAACCATGGTGATTATACTTGTACATTATGTATACTACTGACTCGACATAACTTGGATACCGCACGTTCACACAGTAAGCTAAATCAGCACACTTACCAAATAATTACATAATTTGCATGTATCGCATAAATACTAGCAGACACAGATATGTACAGGGTGCGTCGAAAAAATGTATACACACTTTGAAGCGTCATAGAAAATCTATTTCCCATTCTACAATCTTAAATTTCTCGAAATGGAAAGCTTAAAGTCCAATTGGAAAAATAAATGTACTTTGCAAATGTGATTAATGTTCAAGCTGGTGGCCTTCAGCATCAATACATTTCTGAGTACGAGTCACCACTGATTCCGTACATCGTACCAAAGTGTCCAATGAGATTTCTGAGCACACCATCTGAATCTCATTCCAAAGTGTGTCCAGGTTACGTGGTTTACGTTTGTACACCTCATCTTTTACTGTGCCCCATAAGAAGAAATCCAGCGGCGTGAGGTCTGGAGAGCGTGCACGAAACTCGATTGATCTCCTGCGCCCTATCCACTGGCCTGTCACATTCTGATCCAGGTATGCTCGTACATCCCTATGATAGTGCGGCGGGGAGCCATCTTGTTGGAAACAAAACTCATCATTACTGTATAATGCACGAATGGCAGGGAATATGGAGTCAGCAAGCATTGTTAGGTACGTTTCTCCAGTAACAGTACCTTCAAAGCGGAAAGACCCAATAAGTCCCCTTGCAGGCAAACCACACCATACATTTATACCAGGCAAATTCACAGCCTTTTCAATTGTAATGCGAGGATTATCTGCAGCCCAGTAAACACAATTGTGCCTATTGACAGTTCCATTGAGTTTGAATTGGGCTTCATCCGGCCAAATTGTGCTATCCATAAATCCCAGTTCACGTCTCACCATCTCCTGAACCCATTCACAAAATTCTAACCTTCGAGCTGGATCGTCGTCACTTAGCTGTTGCACCACCCTCGGACTGTACACACGAAACTTGCCTTTCTTCAGAATGCGTAGCACACTACTAGCACTTACATTACTCTCAAGTGCCGCTTGCCTTGAAGATTTTTGGGGCGAACGCTGAAACAGTTCCAAGACCGCAGTTGTGGAATCATCACTTGTAGCTGTGCGAGGTCGCCCTGATCCACCTTTATGCACATCACACACTGTTCCATGAATTTCGAATTTGTCTCGTAAACGTGTAATTGTTAATCTCGAAGGTGGTTCTGGACCATACTCACTTCTC